>NC_057746.1:31981184-32001326 GCF_004010195.1 Chiloscyllium plagiosum | reverse complement strand
GGGGCGGGAGCTGGGTGTGGGAGCGGGGTTAGGCCTGGGGGCGGGGACGGAGATCGTCGTGGGGGCGGGGTTAGGCGTGGTGACGGAACTTGGCGGGGGGGGGGGGCGGGGAGAGTACCAAGAGACTCAGCTGAACTGTATAACTTGCAATGTAACATACAGATCGGTGTGTCTATCCTGTAGACACCCGCCTTGCAAGAGCGTTAATAAATTAAACTGCTGTTTCAGAGATTGTCTTGGACTGAAATTATTTAAGCAAGTGGGTTCTAATTCCCACAATTGGGAGCTAGTCTGGAAGATCTTCTATCGCTGGGAGGGAGTGGCTGGCCCTTGACACTGAGAAGACGTGTCCCGTTCCCAGTTGAGGAATGGTTTCGTGTCCGCTCCCTTGGGCGACTGGTAGGAATCCTTGAAAGGAGACATCTGAACAGTGCAGTGGGGAGAGCAAAGCCGGCTCTGAACGCGGAGAAGGGCCAGGCAATTCTATGCATGGACCAAGGTAGGAAAATTGACTTTTAAGTACTTACTGCCTTGGTGGCTGGGATTGAGTTCTAGCAGTTAATAAGGGACTAATGAAGAAACTCAATATGCGCTGTGCCGAGGGTAAGGAAAAAGCCTCTGGGAAAAAAAAGGAAATGGAAATGGAGGCATGGTCCCTGACAACATACCTCCAGAAAGTCCATTGAGCAGGATGTTGTGGAATTGGAAAACTAATACTTGTACAAGGGGAAAAGATAGGAAAAAGATGATTAAGTATTGTTGCTTTGTATGGACTAAGGAATCCATTCTTTGTCCTGCCATCTTCTGGCCAAAGTACAGGTTGGACGAAGACTGTGTTCGTAAATATTTGAATTTATATGTCAACGGAAAACAGCCTTACATTCAGGAGGAATCAGATTATGCTTCGTGTCGGAAGGGCTAGTAGCTGAAGGGCTACTGAGGGTATACTTTGTAACTAAATCATGGCCAGACATCCAGAAAAATATTCAAAAGATAGAGGGGTGAAGCAAGAAGCCTCTAGAGGAGTTGTTGCGGGAAGCTCAGAAAGTGTCTGTGAGATACGGTGTGTGTGTGTGTGGGAGAGACAGAGAGAGAGAAAAGAGCTGTACAGCTAATAGAAAGTTTAACCCTTTGTGATTCAGTTTGAATGCACATTTGTTTGTTGGTGATTGAATGTTTGTGCTTTGTTCCCTGGAGCTTGAGATCCGGGACTGTTTTGGATCTGATTTCTATTATGTAAGCTTAACATGATTTCTTCTAAGGTTAAGAATTTTACAGTGATTATGAAATAAAATGTTAAATCCTGTTCTTTTTATAGGTCATGACTGCCTTACTATCAGTTTCTAAGTAATCTCTTTTATCTTTACATAAAAGCGATTTATGGAGGACAGTTGAAGTTTCAATTCAACATTAGATTGTAATAAATCAAAAGAAAAAATCCTATGGTTAATATCTGTAACCTTGGATTTGGTCATTATTCATACTTTAGAAGTTTTTTTTTAACTTGAATAGACAAATCCGGTTATTTCATGACCTATAGCATTGTACGTGAGCAATGACTGGTCAGGACTACTTAAGAAAACTAATTTTGGATTTAAATTAAGGGACTAAAACTGGGTAATTATAGTGGATTTCAAAGTTGGGAACTGTATGCATTTTACATTTCAAATATTAAATACTGAATAAATGAATTTACAAAACATAAATATATATTTACAAGTAAGGTTCCAAAATGTATAGTTAGGAACAGGCTTTAAAGTTAGGCAAGCAAAAATCGATGAATTGGTATTTGAAGTTATAGGGAGCAAGAAATATTGCAATATTTCTTTTAAAAAATTCAAGGTCTAAACAAAACATTGGGTAATGAAGAATGGCCATTAGCTGGCCCGAAAGTTGTTCAATTGGTTAAATCAGCTCAGTAATTGATCTGGCAAAGTAACATGAGAAGCAGAAACAAAAGGCAAAAATAATGATAGCCACGGTTGATGAGGTAATAAAGAAAAGGACAAAACTAAAAGGAGAAGGAAACCGGAACGGTGGCGGGCAGCATGTTGAAAATAAAGGGAGGAGAAGAGATCGGGAAGGAGATGTTAAGGGGTCTGGTGGACAGGAACAAGGATTGAAGTGGAAATCCCCACAAGCGGGATGTGTCTGTTTCCATGCTGTACATCTCTATGACTCTATGACTGTGGAAAGACAGGTCACTTTAAGAGACAGTGACCAGATCTGAAAAAGGAAGCAAAGGCAGTACCGTTTATGAACCTTGATGAAGAATAGGGGTGTCAGGGGTTCCTGGCCCCGGGGACCCACCAGGAACCCTTGATAAATTTAAAGGTGGGACCTTACAAAGAGGACGTAGTTTTCCTAGTCGATACGGAGGCAGCAAAGTCATCCTTACATTTTAAGCCCAAGGGAACAAAAGAGTTAATTGGATTATGGTGACAGTTTTGTGATGAGAGGCATGAAGAATCAGTTTTGCGCTCATGACAAGATGCTGTCACGAAATTGGGGATTGAATTAACTGCAAATGGTGCTATGAAATCTGTTGAGGTTCTTAAAAATGAATGTACTCGAGCAAAACAATTACAGAAACAGAATGAGAAGGCACAAGTGACTGGTGAACAAACAGAACTGCGCAATTACAGTTTTAAAAATGTTTTAGTCACTTGTTGCGTTTCAACCCTGAATTACAGATAATGATTATTTTGTTTATATAATATATATAATTAATAATTAATATTTATAATAAATCGATTGTGTTAGCCTGAATTAATATTAATTAGCAGGATTCCTTCACGCATTCTCAGTAACCTGTCATATTGATTCATGGTTAATTTAAAACTTGACTGCATTAATTCATTGGGGAGAAGTGAGGACTGCAGATGCTGGAGATCAGAGCTGAAAATGTGTTGCTGAAAAAGCGCAGCAGGTGCAGCATCCAAGGAACAGGAGAATCTTCCTGAGGAAGGGCTTATGCCCGAAACGTCGATTCTCCTGTTCCTTGGATGCTGCTGGACCTGCTGCGCTTTTCCAGCAACACATTTTCAGCTGCATTAATTCATTGTTAATTAAAGAATGGAAAGCTACATTACTGGCCGGAGTATGTGCAGGCAGTGGCAGCAACAGCCTTATTGGTCGAGGAGAGTCGGAATCCTACTTTTGGGGGAGCCTTAATAGTCAGCCCCCCACATCAGGACCATACTAAATCAGAAAGCAGGACGATGGCTCATAGACTCTAGGATCTTGAAATATGAGACAATCTTAATAGATGACCTTGTGTTAGTCACAGACAGTTGCTTGAATCCAGCTGCATTTCTGTGGCAGGGAGGGGGGGTGGCCCTTGACAATCCAGAACATGACTGCCTTGATATTATCGAATATCAGACTAAAGATGGACTTAAGGGATGTACCGTTGCATGTGGGAGCTCGGTTGTTTATCAACGAGTTCTCCGGGGTGATTGAGGGAAAAAGGCACAATGGATATGCTGTAGTAGATGGGATGGAGTGAAGCGTTATCAAGGCTGAAAGACTGCCTAACGGCTGGTCAGCCCAAACTTGTGAACTCTATGCCCTAGAAAGAGCTCTCATAACCTTCAAAAACAAAGAAGGAACAATATATACAGACTCCAATTATGTGTTTGGAGTGGTACATACCTTTGGAAAAATTTGGCAAGAAAGAGGAGTGCTAAAAGCAGAGGAAAAAAATAGCATGTGAGGAATTGATAAAACAAGTGCTGGAATCCATGTTACTCCCGAGAGAAATAGCGGTAGTTCATATAAACGGACATCAGAAGGGGAATGAACCGGAAGTAAGGGGAAATAGACTGGCCGGTGAGGTAGCTAAAGAAGCGGCCCTGAATCTGCAGGGAGCAGTGATATACTCCTTAATACCTACAATTCCAGATCTTCAGGGTACCCTGTTGTTTACTGCAAAGGAGGAAAAGGAACGAAAAGATTTAGGAGCTGCAAAGACAGCGGATGGGCGCTGGATGTTATACAATGGGAGGGAAATGTTGAATAAAATGATGATACGAGAGATTATGGCTGTCCTCCATCAGGGGAGTCATTGGGGAGTGCAAGCAATGTGTGATTTAGTCTTAAGGAAATATGGATGCAAAGAGACATATACAAGAGCCAAACAGATATGTAAGGGATGCATAACATGTAAAAAAAAAACAAGAAGGTGTTAAGGAAACCAGTCCCAGGAGGGAGAGACCCTGGGCTAAGACCATTTCAGAGCATTCAGGTGGATTATACCAAATTACCCCAAGTGGGAAGACTGAGGTGTATGCTGGTAATGGTTGATCACCTATCTGGATGGGTGGAGGCGTACCCTTTAGCCACTGCCACCGCACGTGGGGTGTCCAAGATAATACTCAAACACATAATCTCCAGATACAGGATGGTGGAATGCATAGATTCAGATCAGGGAACTCATTTTACTTCCAGGGTACTCCAGGGAGTAATGAAGGGGTTAGGAATCTCCTGCGTGTTCCACACCCCTTGGCACCCACCTTCATCAGGAAAGGTTGAGAGAATGAACCAGACACTCAAGAAGCAGTTATCTAAATTGGTAGTAGAAACCAGACTCCCTTGGACTAAGTGTTTACCTATAGCTCTTTTGTGAGTGCGAACGGCCCCAAGGAAAGATATAGGGCTGTTCCTTTATGAGATATTGTTTGGCCTGCCCTATTTTGGAATGAAAGGGGAACTGCCAACCCTGGAGACTAAAGATTTGTTCTTAAAGAAATGTATACACCCCATGTTTTCTGCTGTGGTTGGAAATCACACATCGTGTGTAAACAGGTGAGGAACAGATCGGTCCAGATATTTGGGGGAGCTGAAATCATGTACCGAGATTGAGTATGTGACAGAAAAGGGAGGGAACTACTCAGCATTAAGGATTCCCCAAGCGGATCTATGGTGGTACTGCGGAGGGAAAATATTGAGACCCACCCGACCTCCAGATTGGAGGGGCACGAGTGCAATTGTACAATTGGTAATTCTGTTCACCCTGGCATTTGAAAAGAAAGAGATAGTAAAGTAAGGGGGACAAAGTAAGAGATCACTATTGGGTACTTTGTTTGATGATCAGGTATATCTAGACTCTTCGGAGTCCCAAGAGGGGTACCTGATGAGTTCAAGGCTCATAACCAGATCCTGGCAGGTTTTGAATCAGCCCTCTTCTGGTGGGTAATAGTCAACAAAAATGTGGATTGGATAAACTATATTTTCTATAATCAGCAAAGGTTCATTAATTACACTAGAGCTGAACAACTTGATGCAACCAGCAGAATGACTAAAGATTTGTTCTTAAAGAAATGTATACTGGGCTTGTCCTCCACTTTGTCTTTCCTCAGGAAACAGGGTTTATTGGCACAGACTCTACCCCTTGAATTCACCGTCCATCCAATTCAACCAGGGGAATTGGGTCCTAGTCAATCATGGACTGAGACCAAATTGCATCCAGACTGGGAGGGGCCGTACCAAGCACTCCTAACCACTGAAACAGTATAAGAACGGCTGGAGTCACTACACTTGGATCAAAGGGCCAGTGGAATCTCCAGTTGAGACAGAAGTCTGGACAACTGAATTGACAAAAGAGCCACTTAAAAAGTTGAAAAGACTTTAAATAACTAATTATACAGTAGCGGCGCGAGCACGGGATAGATTTTGTAGTATTGTATGCTAAGCCTCTCGGTGCTGACTACATCTGTGGGAAGTGCACCTGCTGACTACATCTGTGGGAAGTGCACCCAACACCAGCTCCTCAAAAACCGCGTTCGGGAACTGGAGCTGGAGTTGGATGAACTTCGGATCATTCAGAAGGCAGAGGGGGATATTGACCGGACTGACAGAGAGGTAGTCACTCCCCAGATAAAAAAAAAGACAGATGGGTGACAGTTAGGGGACAGAAAGGGAACCGGCAGGCAGTGCAGGGATCCCCTGTGGCCATTCCCCTCAACAATAAGTATACTGTTTTGGATACTGTTGGGGGGGATGACTTACCAGGGGAAAGCAGTGGAGCACCTGCTGCTCAGAAGAGAAGGGGGAAGAGGAGCAGAGCAGTAGTCATTGGGGACTCGATAGTTAGGGGGACAAATAGGAGGTTCTGTGGGGACGGAAGAGACTCACGGTTGGTGTGTTGCCTCCCAGGTGCCAGGGTCCATAATGTCTCTGATCGTGTTTTTGGGATCCTTCAGGGGGACGGAGAGCAGCCCCAAGTCGTGGTCTACATTGGCACCAGCAACATTGGTCAGAAGAGAGATGGGGACTTGAGGCAGGAATTCAGGGAGCTAGGATGGAAGCTTAGAGCTAGGACAAGCAGTTGTTTTCTCTGGTTTGCTGCCCATGCCACGTGCTAGTGAGGTGAGGAATAGGGAGAGAAAGGAGTTGAACACGTGGCTACAGGGATGGTGCAGGAGGGAGGGTTTCGGGTTTTTGGATAATTGGAGCTCTTTCTGGGGTAGGTGGTCCCTCTACAAGCAGGATGGTCTTCATTTAAAGCAGAGGGGTACCAATATCCTGGGTGGGAAATTCACTAAAGCTATTAAGGTGGATTTAAACTAATGCAGCAGGGGGATGGGAACCAAAATTGTAGGACAGGTACAGAAGAGGATGAGAGTAGGGAGTTCCCAAATCAAGTATCTGACACTGGCAAGCGAGAACCTGGTTTGAAGTGTGTGTACTTCAATGAGAGGAGCATCTGAAATAAAGTGGGTGAACTGGCAGCATGGGTTGGTACCTGGGTCTTCGATGTTGTGGCCATTACGGAGACATGGATAGAGCAGGGACAGGAATGGTTGTTGCAGGTCCTGGGATTTAGATGTTTCAGTAAAAACAGAGAAGATGGTAAAAGAGAGGGAAGTGTGGCATTGTTGATCAGGGACAATATTACAGTTGTAGAAAGGATGTTTGGGGACTCGTTAACTGAGGTAGTATGGGCTGAGGTTAGAAACAGGAAAGGAGAAGTCACCATGCTGGGAATTTTCTATAGGCCTCCGAATAGTCCCAGAGATGTAGAGGAAAAGATAGCAAAGATGATTCTCAATAGGAGTGAGAGAGGCAGGGTAGTTGTCATGGGGGACTTCAACTATCCAAATATTGACTGGGATCACTACAGTACGAGTACTATAGCTGGGTCGGTTTTTGTCCAGTGTGTGCAGGAGGGCTTCTTGACACAGTATGTAGACAGGCCTACAAGGGGCGAAGCCACTTTAGATTTGGTACTGGGTAACAAGTCTGGCTAGGTGTTAGATTTGGAAGTAGGTGAGCACTTTGGAGACAGCGATCACAATTCTGTCAGGTTTACTTTAGTGATGGAAAGGGATAGGTGTACTCTACTGAGCAAGAGTTACAGCTGGGGGAAGGGAAATTATGATGCAATTAGGAAAGATTTAGGAAGCGTAGAATGGGGAAGGAAACTGCAGGGGATGAGCACATTAAAAATGTGGAGCTTATTCAAGGAAAAGCTCCTGTGTGTCCTAGATAAGTATGTACCTGTCAGGCAGGGAGGAAGATATAGAACACGTGAGCCGTGGTTTACTAAGGAAGTGGAATCCCTGGTCAACAAGAAGAAGAAGGCTTATGTTAGGACAAAATGTGAAAGCTCAGTTAGGGCGCTTGAGGGCTACAAGGAAGTCAGGAAAGACCTAAAAAGAGATCTCAGAAGAGCCAGGAGGAGACATGCGAAGTTGTTGGCGGATAGGATCAGGGTTAACCCGAAGGCTTTCCATAGATATGTCAGGAATAAAAGAATGTCGAGAGTTAAATTAGGGCCAATTAAGGATAATAGTGGGAAGTTGTGTGTGGAGTCAGAGGAGATAGGGGAAACACTAAATAAATAGTTTCCGACAGTGTTCACTATAGAAAATGAAAATGTTGGCGAGGAAGATACAGAGATACTTGCATCTAGACTAGAAGAGATTGAGGTTCACAAGGAAGAGGTATTAGAAATACTGCAGAGTGTGAAAATAGACAAGTCCCCTGGGCCGGATGGGATCTATCCTAGGATCCTGTGGGAAGCAAGGGAAGAGACTGCCGAACCTTTGGCATTGATCTTCAAATCATCGTCTAAAGGAATAGTGCCTGAGGACTGGAGGATAGCAAATGTGGTTCCCTTGTTCAAAAAGGGTAGTAGAGACAACCTTGATAATTACAGACCAGTGAGTCTCACTTCAGTTGTTGGTGAAGTGTTGGAAAAGGTTAAAAGAGATAGGATTTATAACCATCTAGAAAAGAATAATCTGATCAGGGACAGTCAGCACGGCTTTATGAAGAGTAGGTCGTGCCTAACGAATCTTATTGACTTTTTTGACAAAGTGACCAAACAGGTAGATGAGAGTAAACCGGTTGATGTGGTGTATATGAATTTCAGCAAGGCGTTCGATAAGGTTCCCCACAGTAGGCAATTATACAAAATGCGGATGAATGGGATTATAGGAGACACAGCAGTTTGGATCAGTAATTGGCTTGCTGAAAGAAAACAGAGGGTTGTAGTTGATGGAACATGTTCATCTTGGTGTCCAGTTACTAGCGGTGTACCACAAGGGTTGGTGTTGGGTCCACTGCTGTTCGTCATTTTTATAAATGACCTGGATGAGGGCTTAGAAGGATGGGTTAGTAAATTTGCGGATGACACTAAGGTCGGTGGAGTTGTGGATAGTGACAAAGGATGTAGTAGGTTGCAGAGAGCCACAGATAGGATGCAGAGCTGGGCTGAGAGGTGGCAAATGGAGTTTAATGTGGACAAGTGTGAGGTGATACACTTTGGCCGGAGTAATCGGAATGCAAAGTACTGGGCTAATGGTAAGGTTCTTGGGAGTGCAGATGAGCAGAGAAATCTCGGTGTCCCTGTACACAGATCCCTGAAAGATGCCACCCAGATTCACAGGGTTGTTAAGAAGGCATACAGTGTTTTGGCCTTTATTAATAGAGGGATTGAGTTCTGGAACCAGGAGGTTATGCTGCAGCTATACAAAGCTCTGGTACGACCACACTTGGAGTAATGTGTACAGTTCTGGTCACTGCATTATAAGAAGGATGTGGAAGCTTTGGAAAGGTGCAGAGGAGATTTACTAGGATGTTGCCTAGTATGGAAGGAATGTCTTACGAGGAAAGGCTGAGGGCCTTGAGGCTGTTCTCGTTAGAGAGAAGAAGGTTGAGAGGTGACTTAATAGAGACATATAAGATAATCAGAGGGTAAGATAGGGTGGACAGGGAGAGTCTTTTTCCAACGGCAAACATGAGGGGACACAACTTTAAAGTGAAGGGAGACAGGTATAAGACGGATGTCAGAGATAGTTTCTTTACTCAGAGAGTAGTCAGGGTATGGAATGCTTTGCCAAGTTTAAGTGCATTTAAGTCATTATTGGACAGGCAAATGGACTTACATGGAATAGTGTAGGTGGGATGGGCTTCAGATTAGTATGACAGGGCGGCGCAACATCGAGGGCCAGAGGCCTGTACTGCACTGTGATGTTCTATGTTCAATACCACTGTAGAATGGGAAGAATGTTTAGGTACACTATATTAGCGTTTCTAGTCTTAGGATTCTGTCAGACCATGGTGTGGTTGTCTTACTTAGTGATAACGGTTCCAGAAAGTACAAATCCAAAAGTCATAGATACAGATACCTACAGCCTGGTGGATTGTGGAGACGTAAGAAATCAAAGGCAATACAGTAACTCAGAGATACGTCTTAGGTTCTATGAAAAAGCCCCCAAAAGGGGGGGCATGGAATAAGACTAACGGGATGACAGTGTCCCGGAGAGAGAAGTGTAAGGGATATCTTTGGGATAAAGAAAGGCGGAGGCAGGAAGACCTCAGAGGTGATCTCTTGATTAATCCACTCGTTACAGTACACCAAGGCCCTTTCTGGCCAGCTCTTGGCCGTCCCGATAAAAAGTGTAACCCAATATATTTAACAATAAAGAAAACCTCATGGTATGAAGCAGTTTTAGGGGGAGAAACCTATCAGGTCCAGTTAGACCAAATATTTGGGACAGAGATGAAAGCAGACGGGAAGAATTTCCTGGGATGTTGTTTAAAATACAGGTGAAAGACAGAACCCGAGTAGGAGAAAGGAATAGTAGAGTCCCTTACTCTGACCTTAAGGTGATAAAAATTATCGAGGTAAAGGACTTAAAGCAGATCATTGAAGTAGAAACAGGATATGGGGATACAAATGCCTGGGTTGAATGGGTAAAGTACACTGTGAAAAGTTTGAATAAAAGCAATTGTTCTGCATGTGCCTCTGGGAGACCAATGGCCCAAGTAGTGCCCTTTCTGCTCGGGTGGAAGCGAGATAGGAGAGGGCATGACATGCATGATAGCCCTGTATCAGGATGATGTACGGAGTAATAAAGATTGTATGCCACTTCTATTAAAGTTCCCTCCTTTAAAGAAGGAAGGCTTAAAGACGCACCCCATGTTTTCTGCTGTGGTTGGAAATCACACATCGTGTGTAAACAGGTGAGGAACAGATCGGTCCAGATATTTGGGGGAGCTGAAATCATGTACCGAGATTGAGTATGTGACAGAAAAGGGAGGGAACTACTCAGCATTAAGGATTCCCCAAGTGGATCTGTGGTGGTACTGCGGAGGGAAAATATTGAGACCCATCCGACCTCCAGATTGGAGGGGCACGTGTGCAATTGTACAATTGGCAATTCCATTCACCCTGGCATTTGAAAAGAAAGAGATAGTAAAGGAAGGGGGACAACGTAAGAGATCACTATTGGGTACTTTGTTTGATGATCAGGTATATCTAAACTCTTCAGAGTCCCAAAAGGGGTACCTGATGAGTTCAAGGCTCATAACCAGATCACGGCAGGCTTTGAATCAGCCCTCTTCTGGTGGGTAACAGTCAACAAAAATGTGGATTGGATAAACTATATTTTCTATAATCAGCAAAGGTTCATTAATTACACTAGAGCTGAACAACTTGATGCAACCAGCAGAATGGCCTGGGAGAATAGAATGGCCCTAGATATGATCCTAGCAGAAAAAGGGGGAGTGTGTGTAATGTTAGGAGGGAGCTGTTGTACCTTTATTCCAAATAACACAGCCCCAGATGGGTCTATTACTCGAGCCCTGCAAGGTCTAACAACACTAGCTGAAGAACTAGCTGAAAATTCAGGAGTCAGTACATCATTCACCGGGTGGCTAGAATTGTGGTTCGGAAAGTGAAAGGGTGTGGTGGTTTCAGTCCTTACTTCCTTGATCGTAGTGGTGGGAGTACTAATCGCAGTAGGATGCCGTATCCTACCTTGCGCACCAGGGTTAATCCAAAGGTTGATTGAAACAGCTTTGGCCACACAAATGCCTCTAAAGAACAATCGGGGGGAAGGGCCTTACCTGTTAAACAATGAGGGAATAAGTGACCTCAGGGAGATTCCCAAAATACATGAAATTTCAGAAAAGATGCTGGTCAATTTAAAACATGACTGCATTGATTCATTGTTAATTAAAGAATGGAAAGCTACATTACTGGCCAGAGTGTGTGCAGGCAGTGGCAGCAACAGCCTTATTGGTCGAGGAGAGTCGGAAACTTACTTTTGGGGGAGCCTTAATAGTCAGCCCCCCACATCAGGTACGGACCATACTAAATCAGAAAGCAGGATGATGGCTCACAGACTCTAGGATCTTGAAATATGAGACCATCTTAATAGAGCAGAATGACCTTGTGTTAGTCACAGACAATTGCTTGAATCCAGCTGCATTTCTGTGGCGGGGAGAGGGGGTGGTCCTTGGCGATTCAGAACACAACTGCCTTGATATTATTGAATATCAGACTAAAGTGCGATGGACTTAAGGGATGTACCGTTGCATGTGGGAGCTCAGTTGTTTATTGACGGGTCCTCCCGGGTGATTGAGGTAAAAAGACACAATGGAAATGCTGTAGTAGACGGGATAGAGGGAAGCGTTATTGAGGCTGAAAGACTGCCTAACGGCTGGTCATTCCAAACTTGTGAACTGTATGCCTAGAAAGAGCTCTCAGAGCCTTAGAAGACAAGGAACGGTGTACACAGTCTCCAAATATGCGTTTGGAGTGGTACATACCTTCGGAAAGATTTGGCAAGAAAGAGGACTGATAAAGAGCAGAGGAAAAGGTCTAGCACATGAGGAATTGATGAAACAAGTGTTGGAATCCATGTTACTCCCGAGAGAAATAGCGGTAGTTCATATAAACGGACATCAGAAGGGGAATGAACTGGAAGTAAGGGGAAATAGACTGGCCGATGAGGTAGCTAAAGAAGCGGCCCTGAATCCACAGGGGGCAGTGATATACTCCCTAATACCTACAATTCCAGATCTTCAGGGTACCTCGTTGTTTACTGCAAAGGAGGAAAAGGAACTAAAAGATTTAGGAGCTGCAAAGACAGTGAATGGGTGCTGGATGTTACCCGATGGGAGGGAAATGTTGAATAAAATGATGATGCAAGAAATTATGGCTGTCTTACATCAGGGGAGCCACTGGGGAGTGCAAGCAATGTGTGATTTAGCCTTAAGGAAATACGGATGCAAAGGGTTATATACGATAGCCAAACAGATATGTGAGGGATGCATAATATGTAAAAAAGTAAACAAGAAAGTGTTAAGAAAACAAGTCCCAGGAGGGAGACAACCTGGGCTAAGACCATTCCAGAGCATCCAGGTAGATTATACCGAATTACCCCGAGTGGGAAGACTGTATGTTGGTAATAGTTGATCATATATCCGAATGGGTGGAGCCACTGCCAGTCCCAGAAACTAAAGATTTGTTGTTAAAGTATATACTGGGCTTGTCCTCCTCTTTGTCTTTCCTCAGGAAAGAGAGTTTATTGACACAGACTCCGCCCCTTGAATTCGCTGTTCATCCGATCAGACTGGGAGATTGGGTCCTAGTTAAATCATGGACAGAGACTAAATTGCAATCGGACTGGGAAGGGCCATAGCAGGCTCTTTTGACTACCAAAACGGCGATAAGGACGGCAGAGAAAGGTTGGACTCACTACACCAGGATTAAGGGACCAGTGGAATCCGTGGTTGAGAAAGAAGTCTGGACAGCCGAATCAATGCAACAACCACTGAAACTCAGGCTAAAGAGACTTTGAGTAACTGATTATACAGTAGCGACGCGAGCACGGGATTATTTCTGTAAGATTGTATATTAAGTCTCTTGGTGCTTTAGCACGATTTTTAGAATGTCGGGGATGCTTAGGGTTATGATACTAGCTCTCTTAGTATTGGGATTTTGTCAAACATCGTCTTCATATGTGTTATTAATGGTCCCTGAGTCTTATAATCCGCAAGTAATAGACGCCGATGCATGCAGCTTAGTAAATTGTGGGGATGTAGATAATCAGAGACAGTACAGCAGCTCAGAGATACATCCTATAACCTGCAGGGATGGCCTTGGGGATGGTATTTGGATTAATGAACTTGTCACAGTACACCGGATCCCCTTCCTACCAGCCCTTGATTGTCCGATAAAATGTGTAACCCAATATACTTAACGATAAAGAAAACCACATGGTACGAAGCGTTTCTGGGGGCAGGGCACCTATCAGATACAATTAAATGAAACACTTGGGATAGAAATGAAAGCAAACGGAAAGGATTTCTCGGGCTGTTGTGTCCGAATTAGCGTAGGAAAGGGAAAACGGTTAGAACTACTGGATAATAAGATACAACCTTTCACCCCTCCCAATGACCCTAAGGTGGTAAAAATTATAGAGGTGAAGGACTTGAAACAGACTATCAAAATAGAAACTGGATACGGGGACGCAAATACCTGGGTTGAATGGGTAAAGTATACTGTAAAAAGTCTGAATAAGAGCAATTGCTATGCATGTGCCTCTGGTAGACCAGTGGCCCAGGTCATCCCCTTTCCGCTCGGATGGAAGCGCGACAGGAAGGGCATGAAATGTATGATAGCCCTGTATCAGGATAAGACTGCATGGAATGATAGGAACTGTCCCTCCCTATCCCTAATGTTTCCTCCCTTGGAGAAGAAAGACTTAAAAGCTCCCCCTATGTTTTCAGCCGCAGTCGGAAATCACACGTCGTGTGTACGAAGACTAGATTAGATTAGATTACTTACTAGGTACAAATCAGTCCAGAGACTTGGGGGAGCTGAAATTATGTACAGAAATTGAGAATGTCCAGCAGATCTGTGGTGGTACTGTGGAGGCAAAATATTGAGACCCACCCTACCTCTAGATTGGAGAGGGATATGTGCAATTGTACAATTAGCAATCCCACAATTAGCAATCCCATTCACCTTGGCATTTGAAAAGGAGAAGAGAGCAACAAAAAGAGGAAGGAGTAAAAGATCATTATCATCACCTCCTTTGATGATAGGATTTATCTAGACTCTACAGGAGTTCCTAGAGGGGTATACCGCATGAGTCCAAGGCTCGCCACCAGATTGCAGCAGGCTTTGAGTCCGTTCTCTTCTGGTGGGTAACGGTTAACAAGAATGTGGATTGGATAAACTATATTTTCTATAATCAGCAAAGATTCATCAATTACACTAGGGATGCAGTCAAAGGCATAGCAGAACAGCTTGATGCAACCAGTAGAATGGCTTGGGAAAACAGAATGGCCTTAGATATGATCTTAGCTGAAAAAGGGGGTGTATGCGTGATGTTAGGAGGGAACTGCTGTACTTTTATTCCAAATAATACAGCACCTGACCGGTCAATCACTCGTGCCTTGCGAGGATTGACCACCTTAGCGGAAGAGCTGGCTGAGAATTCAGGAGTAGACGCATCACTCACGGGATGGCTGGAATCATGGTTTGGGAAATGGAAGGGAGTAGTAGTCTCCATCCTTACCTCCCTAATAGTGGTAGCAGGGGTGCTGGTAGCAATTGGCTGTTGTATCATACCTTGTACGGGGACTAATCCAACGGCTGATTGAGACAGCCTTGGCAAAACAGATGCCCCTAAAAGGTAATCAGGCAGAGGAACTCTACCTTTTGAACAATGAGGGGATGAGTGAGACCAAGATGGACGAATTCTCAGGGATGATGCTTGCAAAATTTGGGGGTGACATATGAGGGAAATGCAGAAGACAACAATTAAAAAAAACGGGGGATTGTGAGAGACGCTTGCAAATGTTGTTGTTTCTGCAAATATCACAAGGCTGAATCATCAGGGGGGTGTAGGTTAAGCTAGATATGCTTGCACAAACAGCTACGAGTAGCTGTTTCTTGCTTCTGCAGAAAACCACAATCAGAGGTCATAAGGCTCAGTGTGGGGAAGAAGTGTTGATTTAGCAAGCATGTACACAGCTTGCAGTGAAGGGGGATGCACACTAATAATAGACCACAGAGGGATGTGGTGAAACGGTCAAACTTTGTGGTAAAACAGCCAAGATAACACCTGCACTTTGTCACGTACAAGGCCAAATAAGGCAAGAAACAAACAAGAGTAAGGGACCTTAGGCTTAGAGTAGTGGGAGAAGTAAACAGAGGAGGAGTGAAGCTAGAGCTTGTGATAGGATTCGACACTTTGCATGCTAAGCCAATAAGGTAAAAAGGGAGTACCGAGACACTCAGCTGAACTATATAACTTGCAATGTTACATACATATCGGTGTGCCTACCCTGTAGACACCCGCCTTGCAAGAGTGTAAATAAATTAAACTGCTGCTTCAGAGATTGTCTCGGACTGAAATTATTTCCCACACCATCCTTCTACGCCCACTTCCAAATCATTTATAAAAATGACAAACAGTAATGGCTCCAAAACAGATCCTTGTGACACACCACTGGTTAACTGACCAGGATGAACATTTCCCATCAACCACCAACCTCTGTCTTCTTTCAGCTAGCCAATTTCTGATCCAAACCACTAAATCACCTTCAATCCCGAAACTCCTTATTTTGTGTAATAGCCTACTGTGTGGAGTAGCCTTACTGAAGTCCATACACACCAATTCAACTGGATTACCTTCATCCACCTGTTTCGTCACCTTTTTGAAGCACTCAATAAGGTTAGTAAGGCACAACCTATCCTTCACAAAACCGTGTTGACTATCCCTAATCAAATTATTCCTTTCCAAATCATTATAAAGCCTATCACTTATAACGGTTTGCAACACCTTACCCACAACTGAAGTAAGGCCAACCAGGACTGTCCCGACTCCTCTTTTTAAATAAGGAAACAACATTTGTGATCCTCCAGTCTTCTGGCAATTCTCCTGTCGACAATGATGACATAAAGATCAAAGCCAAAGGCTCTGCAATCTCCTCCCTGGCTTCTCACAGAATCCAAGGATAAATCCCATCCGGCCCTGGCGTCTTATCGATTTTCAGATCTTCCAATATCATCCAACATCTTCCCCATTATTGAGTAGATGCCAGTGTTATAGCTGGACTGCAAGAGCTTGGCTTGGGGAGTGGAAAGTTCTGGAACATAAATCTTCAGTATAATTGCCAGGGCCCATAGTCTTTGCATATCCAGCATCTCCAAGCATTTCTTGATTTCACATGGAGTGAATCAAATTGGCTGGAAACTGGAGGAGGTCAAGATGGATCATCCACTTGGCACTTCTGACTGACGGTTGCTGTGAAGTTGCTGTCTTCCCTATCTTTTGCACTCAAGTGTTGGGTTCTTTCATCATTGAGGATGGGGATATTTGTAGAGTCTCCTTCTCCAGTGAGTTGTTTAATTGTCCTGATGTAACTGATGAAAAGTATTCATTAAGTGCTTCTCCTATATCCTCAGATTCCACACACAACTTTCCACTACTATCCTTGATTAGCCCTAATCTTACTCAAGTCATTCGTTTATTCCTGATATATTTATAGAAGGCCTTAGGGTTTTCCTTAATCTTATCCACCAACAACTTCTCATGACCCCTCCTACCTCTTCTTAGCCCTCTCTTTAGATCTTTTCCAGCTAATTTATAACTCTCAAAACCCCTAACTGAGCCTTCACGCCTCATCCTCACATAAACCTTCCTCTTCCTTCTAACAAGAGCTTCAATTTCTTTAGTAAACCATTACTCCCTCTCTCGACCATTACTCCCTGCCTGATAGGCATATACTTATCTAGGACCCACAGTAGCTGTTCCTTGAATAAGCTCCACATTTCAAGAATGTCCATCCCCTGCAGTTTCCTTCGCCATCCTATGCATCCTAAATCTTGCCTAATTGTATCATAATTGCCTCTCTCCCCCCGCCCCCCATTATACCTCTAACCCTGTGGTATATTTCTATCCCTGCACATTGCTATTTAAACATAACCAAATTATGGTCTCTATCAAAAAGTGCTCACCTACCTCCAAATCTAACAACTGGCCGGTTTCATTCCCAAATACCAAACCCAATATGGCATCACACCTTGTTGGTCTGTCTACATACTGTGTCAGAAAACCTTCCTGCACGCATTGAACAAAAACTGACCCATCTAAACTACTTAAACTATAGTATTCCCAGTCAATATTGGGGAAGTTAAAGTCCCCCAGAACAACCATCTGGAATGGTTAAAAGTAGATAAGTCTCCAGGACCAAATGAAATGTATCCTGGGTTGTCGAGTGAGGCAAGGGAGGAAATAGCAAGGGCACTGGCAATAGTTTTCAATTCCTCTCTGGCCGCAGGAGAGATGTCAGAGGACTGGAAGACAGTTAATGTGTGTTCATTATTCAAGGACTGAGCAAGGGATAAACCAGTAAATTATAGGTGGTCATTCTGTAGTGGAGATATAATTGGAAGTAATTTGGAGAGGCACAGATTTTGACCAGTGCAGACTCAACAGGCTAAAGGACCTTTTTCTTCTGAGCTGTAGACATCTGTGATGCTATAACACTCTGATGGGAGAAATGAAAGGAACAAAACCTCCGCATTCTATTCAGCAAATAAACCTTTTTAGTGTGCTTACCGTACACATGGAGATGCACTGTGAATATGCGGGTTTTCGTAGAAAGGTCAATGTATTCATAGATTCCACTGTCATCTTCCCGTACCTGTGTTAGCACAAAGGTCCGCATGTCTGAATAGTACAAGATTCGTTTTTCATATGTAGGTGCAGGTTTAGAAATTGTAATATGTGTTGCTTCATATCTTATTATCTCCATATGATTGCGGGTAACAAAAATCCAGGCTGTCTGTGAGTTTGGTCGTCCATTTTCCGGTGTTGGAAATAGAACAGAGTCCCCTGCAACAACAACCATCTCAGCTGGATCTGAAATAGAAAGCATATTAAATAGAATCATTGAAGAAACAACAGCAGATGATATGATTGAATCCAGAGTCAATACTAAACACCAGCAAAGACTGAACTGGTCTCAAGAGCTGCTGTTGGGACAGCATGGACCCTGACCCTGACTCTGTCCCCACCATCATTGAAATGAGACAAACACTTGTGACAGAATCAAATATGGATTGGTAACATGGAAAATGAGGATTGTTCTAGAAGAACCAACATGGAGTTTTTAATGGGTAAATGTGATGTTGACTAATTCAGGATGGTTTTGAAGGGGTTAATTATAAAAACTGCTATTGATCTGATGTCCATGGACTTTCAAAAAGCAATCAACACAGAAACACACAACAGATCTGTGAAAAAAATTCCAGTTCATGGAAAAAAAGGGCTACTGACAACCTGTGGATTGTAACGGAGTGTCTCAGGAATTAGATTATTAGATTCCCTACAGTGCGGAAACAGGTCCTTCAGCCCAACAAGTCCAAAGAGTAACCCACCCAGACCCATTCCCCTACCAATGCACCGATCACTATGGGCAATTTAGCAAGGCCAATTCACCTGAATTGCACATCTTTGGACTGTGGGAGGAAACCGGAGCACCCAGAGGAAACCCACACAGACGCAGGAAGAACGTGCAAACTCCACACAGACAGTCACCTTAGACTAGAATCAAACCCAGATCCCTGGCGCTGCAAGGCAGCAGTGCTAACCACTAAGCCACTGTGCCACCCCAATTGATTGTGAGACCCTTGTTTTTTCTGATCTTTTCTAGACATTTGGGTGTAAGAGACAATTTCAAACTTTTTGAATGATACAAAACTGAGAAGCATTGTACACAGTGAGTAGAACAGTGTAGAACTCCAAAAGGAGATGGACAAGTAGGTGGGGTAGCAGATAGTTGAATAATAAGGTTCAATGTGCAGAAGTTTGAGCTGATTAACTTTGGTCATCAGAATATGGAGACACAATATAAAAGAGAGATTATAATAATTAAACAACTATGCATCCCTTCAAGGTTCGACAACTCAAAACAGATCAGTCAACCATGGCTAACAAAGGTAATTCTGGAAGTTATAACATTAAAAGAAACCTTCAATAAAGTTGCCAAAAAAATGAGTACTTCTAAGGATTAGGACGTTTATAGACTACAATAAAAGAAAACCAAAAAAACAGATAATGAAAGGGAGAAAGTGCTATAAATATGATCTCACAAAAACATAAAATTGGAATGTAAAAGCTTACACATGTAAAAAGGAAATACTAGGCTAAAACAAATGAGGGTTTATTATAGAAAGATCCAGCAGAATTTATCTTAGGGAATAAAGAAATAACAGACAAGCTAAATTATTTCTTTGTGTATATTTCACTGAGGATGATCCTGGAAATTTCCCAGAACCAGAGGTCCAAGTGACTTGGGACAGTAAAGGGTTAAAGGAAATTAGCATTGGTGAGAAGATTGTCCTGGAGAAATTAATGGGGTTGAAAGTTGATAACTCTCTAGGATTTGATTGTCTACATTCAAGAGAGTTGAAGGGGTTTGCTATAGAGATAGTTGATGCATTAGTGATTATCTTCCAAAATTCTCCAGATTCTGGAATGATGCCTGTGAATTGGAAGGTATCAAATATCACCTAGTATTTAATAAGGGAACAAGACAGAAAAACATGAATTACAGACCTGTTGACAGTAGGGAAAATACTAGATTTTATTCGAAAGAATGTGACAAGGAAATGGTAGGATGATAATGATCTCTTTAGGCATAGTCAGCATGGAAAATTGAGTTTGATGAACTTTTCTGGATGCTACCAACAAAATTGACAGAGAACCTGATGGACTTATGATTTGGAGATGTCGGTGTTGGACTGGGGTGTACAAAGTTAAAAATCACACAACACCAGGTTATAGTCCAACAGGTTTAATTGGAAGCACTAGCTTTCGAAGCACT
>NC_057746.1:31963509-31980684 GCF_004010195.1 Chiloscyllium plagiosum | reverse complement strand
TGTTCTTACCTGGTTTATTTGGAATAAGTTGTGATAAGCACATCTAAGAAAAGGTAACTAATTGCATAGCAACATGTGTTTTTACCTGTGCATTACTGTCTCAATGTGGTTTATAATGTTTTCTTATCTAACTGAAGGTGATAAGGAGTAAGGTGTGGTTAGATTATGTGACGTGCTGCATAACTTTGTGCTTGTCAGTCTTGTTTCTTCAGAGTTATCAGGGATGTAGGTGCAACATTCCTGACCTTCGAGGGCGCAGGTGCCAACTTTCTCAGCAAAGATCCAGTCCAGAGCTATGTGATTCTGCAAAGAGGCGACTCGTTATCATCATACATGGACTCAAAATTCCCCAGTTCTTAATCCTGAAGTATCTGTAAATGATTTCTTTTCTGTTTTGTTTTTCTTCTTTCACTTCAGCTGACTATCACTGCTTTAAGTCAACTTTTCTATGGATTATGTATCAGTGTCTTATTGTTTAAACCATGCTCTTCCAAGCCACACTAACCTGTTTGTCAAGTAAATGTACATGTCTGAGGCCCATTCTTCAATGTAATCTTATTTTTAAACCAAACATTCACTCATATTTATTACTTCACTTCTGCACACTTACATCAGTATACCCAAGACCACGTGACACATTCTTGACTCTCATATGATGTAATCAAAAGATCTCCGAAATTTGACTGATCTCTCCACCTATAGTCGCGCTGCCTCAGGTAGTGGCTCGATCACCACATTCACCAGGAAAAACATGGAAAACAATCATCACTAAGAGAAAGCTGTCAGTTTAGTACTCTCACTTAAACTTCCTTTTCACTAAAATACATGACGAATTCAACACAGACATCCACTACAAACCATGGACTCGCACAGCTACCTGGACTACACCTCCTCCCGCCCTGCCTCCTGTAAAAATGCAATGCCTTACTCCCAATTCCTCCATCTCTGCCACACTTGCTCCCAGGCGGACCAATTCCACTATAGCAATTCACAGATGGCCTCCTTCTTCAAAGACCACAATTTGCCCTCTAATTGGACGACGATGCCTTCCAGCGTATCTCCTCCACTTCCTACATCTCCGCCCAGGAACTCCACCCCTCCAATAGAAACAAGGACAGAACCGCTCCTGACCCATATTCTATCCCACCAACGTCTGGACACATCACATCATCCTCCACCATTGCCAACACCTGCAATCAGACCTCACCACCGGGATACATTTCCCTCCCCACACTTATCTGCATTTCGCATGGACCATCCCCTCTGCGACTCCTTTGTCAGGCCCATGCCCCTCACAACCCACTCCCCCTCCTGGCACATTCCCTGCCATTGCAAGAAATGCAAACCCTGCACCCATATCTCCCGCCTCATCTCCGTCCAAGGCCCTAAAGGATGTCCACATCCATCAGAAATTTGTCTGTGCTTCCACATAGGTCAGATACTGCATACGTTGCATCCACTGTGGTCTCCTCTACACTGGGGAGACAGAACGCCAACTTGCAGATCATTTCAGAAACATTTCTGGGACACCCGCACTAACCAACTCCACCGCCCTGTGGCTGAACACATTGACTCACCTCCCACTCTGCCAATGATATGCAGGTCCTGGGCCTCCTCTATCGGAAAAACCTAACCACCTGATGCCTGGAGGAAGAACACCTCATCTTCCACCTTTGGACCCTGCAACCACACAGGATCAGTGTGGATTTCTCCAGTTTTCCTATTTGCCTCCCCCCACCTGATACCATTCCCAACCTTCCAACTCGCCACTGCCCTCTTGAACGGTCCTACCTGTCCATCTTTCTTTCCACCTATATGCTCCTCCATCCTCTCTGGCCTATCACTGTCACCTCCGCCTTCATCCACCTACCACTTTCCCAGCTACCTATGCTCCCAGGCCCACTCCTTCCCTTTTGTCACTCTGCGCCCCCTCCACCCCAGCCCACAAGCCTAATTCCTGATTAAGGGCTTATGCTGAAACGTTAATTCTCGTACTCCCCACTGGCTGTGTTTTTCTAGCACCATACTCTTCGACGCTGTTTACTTTAATCATCATTTCAACCCATTATTCTGACTTGCTTTTCTTCTGACACTCTCTCTATCCCTAATTGCTTAATCACATCCAATTTTTCTATTTAATTATTCCCACCAATCTAAACCCAGGCGTCTAGAGAGGTCTGTGGCCCAAGGTAAATCATTTTATAATAGTTAAAAATGAAGTCAAACATATCCGTTTGATTAAAAAAAAATACTTTGTTTGTTCTATCTCTAAGATGACCCATAAATCTTAAACTTCCATTATAGCTCAGTCTAACGATTTGATATATTTCTGTGCAAATTTGTCCAAACTCAACTTCTGTTATGAGATCCCTTACAACAGTAGTTCTTTATTTTATACATTTTTAAATAATTTGCTCAAACATTTGTGGAGGTTCTATCCAGATGGCGAAACAGGCTTGCGACCTTTGTTGGACTAATGGTAAACCAACCAGGAGAGACGATAAAATAAATTTGAGTTTGTTGTAAATGTAGATCCAGAGTGTCTGAATATTTAGGAATTAAAGGAAGGCGCTTTGAGCCGCCTTCAGGGACCAGAGAAAAGGGGTAAAATTCCCTCCAGAGAGAATGGGTTAGAGTCCCCCAAAAGAAAAGTGGTTCGGGTCACCCCAGAGAGAATTGGTTAGAATCCGGACAGAGAAAAGGGGAGAAAATCCCCCAGAGAAAAGGGGTTAGAGTCTGCTCAGATGCGTATGTGTGTGTGTCAGTCAGTGAGATTTTCTACATCAGCTGGTAACGTCAAAAATTCAGTCATAGAGATGTACAGCACGGAAACAGACTCTTCAGTCCAACCCATCCATTCCCATTAGATATCCTAACCTAATCTACTCCCTAGAATTGTGTGTTTGTGATTGTGTGTGTATGTGGGTGTTTGGTGAATCTGGTGTTGTGCAATTTTTGACTTTGTACACCCCAGTCCAACACCGACATCTCCATTTCGTGTGTGTGTGTGTGTGTGTTAGAGCACAAGAGCACAAGAATTGTCAATAGAATGGCGAAAGACGTCGCACATAAGGTGTACTCTCAGAAGGGACCACATTGAACACACATATATATCCATTACTGCCCTGATTCTGTCAAACCTGTCACCAAATGGGTGAAATGGCCACAGAAAACCCGGAAGCCATTTCCCCGAATGGCCACATTTAACTGCATTCGCTTCAAACAATTGGCAGATTTCCCAGGACAGAGAGAGAAGGACAAAAAGAAAGAAATGAGGTTATCAGTTTATCATCTCTGGCTGACCGAATCTACTCAGAAAGAAAGGGGAGTCAGTGCGGAAAAGTTGAAAGGCCCAGGAGAATAGGGAGAAAGTTGAAAAGGACAAAAGGGGAGAGTGAACATTGGGCTGTGATAAGATCATGGTCTCTAATCAATCCAGGCTCATAAATGATAATGCCGAAGTGACTCAGATCTCAGACTGGGAGCCAAGATCAACAACCCTCCACCCCTCCTGCTGTTTTCTGAGAAGCAGCGATGAGAACTGTTCCAGGAGGAGGAGGAGGAGGACACTGGGATCCCACCTCCTGGTCACAGATACTGAGCTGTCAGGGATCAGACACACATATAAAGGCTGCTCCTCTCAGACACAGAGACTGCTAACCTCCCTCCCAGACTCTCCGCTGGATCACCGCAGCGATGAGTGAGATTATTCTATACGCAGAGGAGGACTTCACGGGCAGAAAGGTAACCTTCCACAGCAGCCAACCAGACCTTGGAATGAAGTTCTTCAATGACACTGCTCGCTCCCTGAAGGTGGTTGGGAACCCCTGGATGGTTTACACTGGCAAGAACTACACCGGCGATTCCAAGGGATTCACGGAGGGAGAGTATGAGAAACTGGGGCTGTTTGACCGAAAGATCAACTCCGTTCAGCTGCTCAGTTCAGACACGGTCACACCTCCATCTGAGTGTCAGAAGACAGTGACGTCCCGGAAGATTTGACAGTCTGACATCAGACAAGGAGGTGTGAGGCTGTCAGCCCCAGGGGGAGGGGGAAATGGTGGTTTAATCTCCCCCCAGAATCCTCACCATGCCCCCACTCCCTCAAACCCCAGCTGTGGGGGTCAGTCTTTCGCTAAAATCTCAAGCTGCTCCACAAAACTCCGGCAAAGTGATGGGCCGGCTGCTGCAACACGGAATGAGACCCTTCGGCCCGTCCCGAAACCTGCTGCTGTCCCCGCTCCCGGTCTGCTCCCTTTGCTTTGCTCTGTCTGTTCAGCGATGAAATAAAATTGATGTTTGCAAAATTATCTCCTGTGGTTTGTCCTGAGTCATTTCTCAGTCCTGTGTGATATTTAATGAAAGGGAATCGACGTGGTTTAAGGGTTTGGTTATGACGGTATTTGTCCCAGTGGGAAGGCTGTAGTGGGGTGATGTTGTGGTTTCTGTTAGAGGAAATTGGGGGATAGGCGGATCACATTCGATCAGAAGATAAACAACTTGTGAGGCCTTGGGAATTTTTCATTTAAAGTTAACATTGTTCGGTTAAGTTTTCCAATAGAGTTGTTATGCCACATTCTTCTTCATTTTGTTGTATTTTAACGATAGTGTTTGAATAAATTGTGCTTTGCTTCATATCGGGCAGTTTGATCAATTGAATTATATCTGGAACAGAACACCTTACAGTTACCTTTTAAATCAGATAAAGTCAGGGACCAGGCTAACTTCCCAATATATTCTGAAGGGGTCTGCTCTGGTCGGTAACAGTAGATGCGTCTGAAAGACTCCATTTGGTTAGTTCTGTCTGGCTGTGCACTGGAGCCATTGCAGTAATGAAAGGAGTTTGTTCGGTCCATCGTACCTGTGCTGGCTCTTTGTACAGCATTTCCAGTCAGTCCCACTCCCAACAGTCTCACATAAAGTCATTCCTCAGAGCTGTCAGAGATCTCCTCCCACTGACTCCCCACTTAACCAGAACACCTCATTTAATCAGCCCCACTTCACCTTAAACCTAAGCCCTCTAGTTTTGGATTTCCCTACCCTGGCCGTTCCAAGCCCACCTAACCTATACTAACCCACTATCCTCCATATACCTATCCAATGCCCGCTTAAATGCCCATAAAGAGGGAGAGTCCACCACTGCTACTGGCAGGGCATTCCATGAACTGTATTTCAATGTCCTTCCTACCGAAGTGCATCACCTCACACTGCTCTGCATTAATCCTCATCTGCCATAAACCTGAAAACTACACCAATGTGTCACTGTCCTGTTGGAGTTCCACACTGTCCATCACAAACATTATAATTCTTCCAGGTTTAGTATCTGCATATTTTGAAATTGTCCTACAGTCACACACCACACAGAAATACCGATTCACTCACTATTGTGAGGAAGTGCACTATTCACACACTCCCTGAGGACAGACTTAAATACTGACACCCACCAGACAAAGCAAGTGAAATGCTGACAAGGTCACCCTGGAGCAAGAGAAATACCGACAGACATTCCATGTCTGTATTAGTTTCTGCGTATTAATGAGTTTCTCTAAATCTCTGTATCAGTGTGTGTGTGTATATCTGTGTGTGTCTGCGTGGGACGAGTCTGGCAGTCACTATGGTGCTTACAGTGATGTAATATCCACCTGACACGAGTTCTGAGGAAGGGTCACTCGACCTAAAACGTTAACTTTCATTTCTGTCCACAGATGCTGCCAGACCTGCTGAGCTTTATTTTGCTGTCAGTCTCTGCTCGTCTATTGTTTGTGTGTGTGTATGTTTGTGTGTGTGTGGGTGGGTGGGTGTGAGTGCGTTGTTTGAGTGTGTGTGGGTGTGCTTGTTTCTCTGTGTGTATGCACAAGTGAGAAAGTATTTGTTCTGGATATAGGTTTGCTCGTTGTGCTGGAAGATTCATTTTCAGATGTTTCGTAACCATACTAGGTAACATCTTCAGTGAGCCTCCGGATGAAGTCTTTGTGTCTTTGCGTTTGTGTGCATTTTGTGTGTCTGTGTGTGAGTGACTGTGAGTTTGTGTGACTGCTTGTGTATAGAACATCAAACTATACAGCACAGGAACGGGTCCTCTGGCCCACCAAGTTGTCCAAAATGACACCAAATAAAACATATCCCTTCTGCCTGCCATTGGTCAATATCCCTCCATTTCATGCATATTCGTGTGCTTCTCTAAAAGCCCCTTAAATGACCTTATCTGCCTCCACCACCAACCCTGGCAGTGCGTTACACGGTCCTTTCTCTCTCTTTGTAAGAAAACCGGCCTCTCACACCCCTATTAACCTTCCCCTTCGAACATTAAATGCATGACCCCTAGTATGAGACATTTCAAATCGGGGATAAAGATTCTGACCATCAATCCTACATATGCAGTCATAATTGTATAACCTTCTATCAAGTCTCCCCTCAGCCTCCACCACTCCAGAGAATACAACCCAATTTTTTTCTATTCTCTTCTTATTGCTTATACCCTCGAATCCAGGCAGCATCCTGATAAACCTCTTCTGCACTCTCTCCAAAGCCTCCACATCCTTCCTGTAATGTGGTGCTAAGAATCGAACACAATACTCTTCGTGTGACCTAACTGAAGTCTGATAAAACTGCAACAAGACGTCCTGACTCTTGAACTCAATTCTCTGACCAATAAAGGCAAGGTGTCATACACTTCCTTTACCACCCAATCTACTTTCATGTGTGTGCGTGTGTATTTGTGTGTGTGTGTGTCACATTTTGTGTGTGTGTGAGAGAGAGTGTGCATGAGTGTCTGTGTGTGTGTGTGTATCTGTTGCCTGTGAACATGTCTACATTTAGACAAATACATCTGTGAAAATGCACATCTTTACGTTCTTTGTTGATTTTATCTAAGTGAATATATCTATATTTATAAGTAAAACAAACAGAAAGTGAAGATTATTGGGAAGCCACAGGATTGGGAAGGCTTTGAAAACCAGCAGAGGACAACTAAAACAGCAATAAGGGGGAAGAAATGGAAACCTGAGAGTAAGCTGGCTTGTTATATAAAAGGAGATTGGAAAGAGCTTTTTGTCAATATATACAAAGTAAGGACAGTCAAGAATGGACATTGGATCGCTGGAAAATGAGGATGAAGAAGTTGTCACGGGGAACAAAGAAACAGAGCAGGATCTGAACAGATGCTTTGCATCAGTTTTCATAGTGGAAAATACCAACAGCATCACTGAGGAGAATGTGGCCATCACTAAGGAGAAGATGCTGGGAAGCAGAAAGATCTGAAGGTGGATAAATCACTCAGACGACACAGACTACACCAGGGGCTAACTGAGGAGATTGTGAAGCCATTTGTGGTGATCTTTCAGGAATCACTGAGATCAGGAACGGTCCGAGGGATCTGGAAAATGGCTAATGTAACATCACTGTTGAAGAAGGGAAGGAGGCAAAAGCCAGGAAACTATAGCCCAGTTAGACTGACTTCAGTCGTTGTTAAGATTTTAGAGTATTTTGGATGAGATTGTGGAGTGCATGGTAAAATCAGACTGAGTCAGCATGGCTTCATCGAGGTGGGGAACGAGGTCAGGGGGACGTGGTGGGGAGGTGGGTAATGCCTGATAAGTCTGTTTTAATACTTTGAGGAGGGAACATGCAAGTGAGACAAAGGGGAGCCAGTTGGTGTGATATATTTGAATTTCCAGAAGATACTTGACAGGGTGCTATGTGGGTGGCTGCTAAATCGTATAAGAGCCCATGGTGTTAGGGCAAGTTACTGGCATGGATAGAGGATTGGCTGACTGGAAGGTGGCAGAGAGTGGGGATAAATGGGGTCTTATTCAGGAAAACACTGAGTGACTAGTGGAGTCCTACTGGGGTCAGTGTCAGGACCACAACTATTCACATTATTTATTCACAATGTGGGTGAAAGCATTGAGGGTATTGTCACTAAGTTTGTGGATGACACAGAGTTAGGTGAAGGGACAGGTGGTGTCGAGAATGTAGAAAGGCTGCAGAAGAACTTGGACAGACTGGGAGAATGAGCAAAGAAGTGGGAGATGGAACACACTGTGGGAAAGTGTGAGGTTATGCACTTTGGAAGAATAGAGGCATCGACTATATTCGAAAGGGAACCCTCCAACCACAGGGGATGAACTTGGACTTCACCAGTTTCTTCATCCCCCCTCCCCCCACCTTGTCTCAGCCGAATCCCTCCAGCCCGGCACCGCCTTCCTGACCTGCAGTCTTCTTCTTGACCTCTCCGCCTCCATCCTACTCCGACCTATCACCCTCACCTTGACCTCTTTCCACCTATCACATTTCCAACGCCCCTCCTCCAGGTCCCTCCTCCCTACCTTTTATCTTCTCCTGCTGAACACTCTCTGCTCATTCCTGAAGAAGGGCCTGTGCCCGAAACGTCGAATTTCCTGTTCCCTGGATGCTGCCTGACCTGCTGTGCTGTTCCAGCAATAAAGTTTCAACTATGTTCGAAAGGAGGAAAGACTTCAGAAACATGATGCAAGCAGGGACTTTAGAGTTTGAGTTCAGATTCTCCTCAGGTTGTTGCTTTCAGTTCCGCAGGACCCAATCAGCTGCTTCATCAATGACATCCCACCCCCCACCCCCCACCCCTCCCCCATGATAATGTCAGAAGTGGGAATGTTCACTGATGATTGTTCAATGTTCAGCAGTTCAGATTCAAATGCAGCAATCCATGTACAATATCCAGGCTTGGGTTGACATGTGGCAAGTAATATTTGCCACATGCACATGCCATCTTTGATAAGAGACAATCGTCCTTTGACACTCAATGGTGCTATCATCACTGAGTCTCTCAATACCAACGTCCTGGGAATGACCATTTATCAGAAACTCAAGTGGTCTCGCCACAGCAAAACAGTGGCTACAAGAGCAGGTCAGAGACTGGGAACACTGCATCAAGTAACTCACCTCCTGACTCCCCAAAACCAGTCCATCATCAACAAGGCACAAGTCTGAAGTTTGCTGGAAGATTCCATGAGTTGTCAATAAGAGATGGTGTAACACATGGGACTATGGGGAAGCTGATGTGTAAGTTGACAGTGAACATTGGATGTCAGGAGATTAGTATCCGCGAACCCTTTGTGAGATTTCTCAGCTGACACCCCGTGGAAGGGGAGCTGAATTGTATGCTGCATTTAATGGAGGGTTTGACATCAGGTCAAGAAATTCTGTGACACTGCTATCGATTCAAATATCGCAAACATCTCATCGACAAATCAGATATACTCACGGAGCGGGAGGTTAGCAATGCTTCTGAAAAAAAAAGTGTTTCTGATGAGGACCGACAATAAATACAAAGTGTTTCATTTTGTTGGGTAAAACCAGGGAAGGACTTACAAAGTCAATGGGAAGGCCCTAGGGAATGGTATAGAACAAAGCAGTCTCGGGGTACAGGCTCATTCCTCCTTAAATGTGGATTCACAGGTAGACAGGGTGGTGAAGAAGGCTTTGGCAGGCCAGCTTTCATTGGTCAGGGCACTATCTATAGGAGTTGGGATGTCTTGTTGCAGCTGAACAAGACAGTGGTGAGGCCACATTTGGAGAACTCTGTGCAGTTTTGGTCACCCTACTATAGAAAGGATAATGTTAAACTAGAAAGAGTTCAGAAAAGATAATGCTGCCTGAGGAAGTGGTGGAGGTAGGTAAAATTACAAAATTGAAAAGGCATCTGGATGGATATATAAATAGGAAAAGTTTAGAGGGATATGGGACAAGTGCTAGCAAATGGAATTAGATTAGGTTAGGATATCTGGTCAGCATGGATGAGTTGGACCAAAGGGTCTGTTTTGGTGTTGTACATCTCTATGACTATAATTAATGATGTCACAGTTCGGAATGTTCTTGTAAGGAGCGATTACAGTGTTTTGGAATTTCAAATACAGCTGGAAAATGCAAAGATAAAAGCCAATACCAGGGCCTTGTTTAAACAAAGGAGACTGCAATAGGATGAGGGTGGAATTGGTTAAATTAGACTGGAAGCAAAGACTTTATGGTGGGACAGTTGATGAACAGTGGAGGATTTTCAAAACAATTTTTCAAAGTGCTCAGCAAAGGTATCTCCCAATGAAAATGAAGGACTGTAGGCCCCATATCCCTCTAAACCGTTCCTATTTATATACCCATCTAGATGCCTTTACAATTTTGTAATTTTACCTGCCTCCACCACTTCCTCAGGCAGTTTGATCCATACATGTTCCGCCCTCTGTGTTTACCCCTCAGGTCCTTTTTAAATCTGCTTTGAGTGTCTCGGAAAATAAGGGAAACAATCAAACTGAAAAACAAGGCATACAAAGTGTCCGAGATCAGCAGGAAACTGGAAGATTGGGAAAGGTTTAAAGCTCCACAGAAAGCCACAAAATGAACTATAAAGAAATGTCAGATAGAACATGAGAAACATAGCACAAAATATAAAGACAGATCGCAAAAGTATTTATAAATATGTAAACAGAAAAAGAGAGGCTCAAGTCCTTTAGAGGATGAGAAGAGGCATTTAGTAATGGGGAAGGAGGAAATGGCTGAGGCATTGAACTGGTAGTTTGTGTCAGTATTCACAGTGGAAGACACAAATAACATGCCAGTAGAAGACAAAGAGACGAAGATAGGCGAGGAAACAATCATTGTCACAAAGAGCGTGTGTTGGGCAAGCTAATAGAGCTATGGATAGACAATTCTCCTGACCATGATGGAAGCCATCCTGGTGTACTTAGCGAGAGATGTCGGGAGAAATAACAGATGCACTTGAGGTAATTTTCCAAAATCCACAGGACTCTGGGGCAGTTCCAGCAGATTGAAAGCAACAAACGTGATGCCATCGTTTAAGAATGGAGATAAACAAAAGATAGGGAATAATAGATGAGTTAACTTCACTTCAGTAGTGGATTAAATGCTTGAGTAAATTACCAAGGAAGAAACAGCAAGGCATCTGAGTAGAAATTGTCCCATTGGGCAGATGCAACATGGGTTCATGAAGGGCATGTCATGAACCCATCATGAATTCAATCTATTGGAATTCGATGAAGACATTACCAGTACGGTGTACAATGGGAATCCAGTAGATGTGGCGTACCTCGATTTCCAAAAGGTTTTTAACAAGGTGCCAAATAAAAGGCTGCCGCATAACATAAAGATGCATGGTATTATGGGTAAAGTATTAACATGGAGAGAAGATTAGTCAATGAACAGGAAGCAAAGATTGGGGATAAATGAGAGCTTTTCTGGTTGGCAATCAGTGACTAGTAGTGTACCTCAGGGATCAGTATTGGGACTGAAATAACATGGAGAGAAGATTAGTCAATGAACAGGAAGCAAAGATTGGGGATAAATGAGAGCTTTTCTGGTTGGCAATCAGTGACGAGTGGTGTACCTCGGGGATCAGTAATGGGACTGAAATTATTCACAATTTACATCACTGATTTGGCTTGGGGACTATGTGTAGTGTGCTAAAGTTACTGGATGACACTAAGATGAGTAGTAGGATAATGTGTGCAGAGGATTGTAAAACTTTGCAAAGGAACATAGCTACTTTAAATGAGAGGTCAAAAGCTTGGCCGATGGCGTGAATAAGTCATTCATTTTGGTAGGAATGCTAGTAAAAATGACTGTTACTTTAATGGCAAGAAATTGCAGCATGCTGCTGTGTAGAGGGACCTGGGTGTCCTTGTGCACGAATCACAGAAGGTTGGTTTGCAAGTGCAGCAAGTAATGAAGAAGCCAAATGGAACGTTTTCCTTGATTGCTAAAGGGATTAAGTTTCAAAGTGGGAAGGCTATGTTGCAGCTGTATAAGGTGTTGGTGAGGCTGCACCTGGAGCACTGTGAGCAGGTTTGGTCTCCTATCTTGAGAAAGGATGTACTGGTACGAGAGGCGGTGCAGAGGAGGTTCACTAGATTGATTCCGGAGATGAGGGGGTTGGCTTATTAAGAGAGACCAAGTAGACTGGGATTAAAGTCATTGGAATTTTAAAAAAATGAAGGGGAATCTTATAGAAACATATAAATTCATCAAGGATTCGATAAGATAGAAGCAGAGAGGATATTTCCACTGGTGGATGAAACTAGGACAAGAGGGAGTAATCTCAAAATTAGTGAGAGCAGATTTAGGACTGAATCGAGGAGAAACGTCTTCAGCCAGAGGGATGTGAATCTTGGAACTCCCTGCCCAGGAAAGTAGTTGAGGCTTTTTCATTAGGTCTTTTAAAAACAAAAGTAGACAATCTTTTGAACAATAAAGGTATTATCGTTGTGGTGAGTGGGTGGGTACGTGGAGCTGAGGCCATGAAAAGATCAGCCATGATGTTAGTGAATAACGGAGCAGGCTGGAAGGGTCAGATGGCCTACTCCCTGATCCGAGTTCGTATGATATTATGTTCTGATGTGATCAGATATTGCAGCAAGATCAAGATCAGTTGGGAAGTGGGCTGAGAAATGGCAAATGGAGTTTAATCTAGACATGTGGGGGTATTGCAGTTTGTAAAGTCAAATCAACGTAGGAGTTTCGAGTGAATGGTGCAGGTAGATAGGGTAGTGAAGAAGGCATTTGGTATGCTTTCCTTTATGGGTCAGAGTATTGAGTACAGGAGTTGGGAGGTCATGTTGTGGCTGTACAGGACATTAGTTAGGCCACGGTTGGAATAGTGTATGCAATTCTGCGCTCCTTCCTATCGGAAAGATGTTGTGAAACCTGAAAGGGTTCAGAAAAGATTTACAAGGATGTTGCCAGGATTAGAGGATTTGAGCTATAGAGAGAGGCTGAACAGGCTGGGGCTATTTTCCCTGGAGCGTTGGAGGCTGAGGGGTTACCATATAAAGGTTTACAACATTATGAGGGGCATGGATAGTGTAAATAGACAAAGTCTTTTGCGTGGGGTGGGGGAGTCCAGAACTAGAGGGCATAGTTTTAGGGTGAGAGGGGAAAGATATAAAAGAGACCTAAGGAGCAACATTTTCACACAGAAGGTGGTACACATTTGGAATGAGCTGCCAGAGGAAGTGGTGGAAGCTGGTACAATTGCAACATTTATAAGTCATTTGAATGAATAGGAAGGGTTTGGAAGGATATGTGCCGGGCGCTGGCAGGTAGGACTAGATTGGGTTGGGATGTTTCGTCTGCATGGACGGAGTTGGACTGAAGGGTCTGTTTACATGCTGTACATTTCTATGACTCTATATTACATTTGTACCGGAGGTTGGTGAGGCTGCACTGAGAGTAATATATTCAGTTTTGGTCACTCTGCGATAGGAAGGATGTTATTAAAGTGGAAATAATGCAGAAGAAATTTACAAGGATGTTGCCACGACTCAAGGGACTGAGTTATCGGAAGAGGTTGGAGACGCTAGGCCGTTTTCTGTACAGTGTAGGAGACTGGATGGGGTATCTTGTAAACGTGTATAAGATCATGAGGGGGCCTGGATTGGGCGAATGCTCTGTGTTTACCCAGGATTGGGGAATCGAGGCTTGGAGGTCATAAGGTTAAGGTTAGAGGGGAAAGAATAAAATGAAAGCTGAGGGAGAGCTTTTTTTATACAGAGTGTGGTACACATATAGAATGTGCTCTCAGTGGAAGTGGTTGATGCTGGTACAATTACAACATTTAAAGGGCATTTGGACAAATACATGGATAAGCACAACATGTCAGACAGCATCTGAGGAGCAGGAGAATTGATGTTTTGGGCATAAAACCTTCATCAGGAACACCTCACGGAAGTCCATATGAATTGGATGCTGCCTGACCTGCTGTGCTATTCCAGCACCACAATCTCGACTCTGATCGCCAACATTTGCAGTCCCCACTTTGTCCTCAATGCATGAATAACAAGGAGATTGGCGAAGTGCAGGGAAATGGGGTTTGTGTGCTTTCAAAAATGAGATAACCAGGGTCCAGAGACAGTATCTTCTTGTCAGAATGAAAGATAAGAATGGTCGGTGTTGGGAATGCTGGATGACTAGAGAAATTGAGGTTTTGTTTGAGAAAATGTAGAAAGTATTTCTCAGGTATAGACAAGAGAGATTGAGCGATACCTTAGAAGAATATAAGGTAGTAAGAGTATACTAAGAGAGAAATCAGGAGGGCAAAAAAGGGGACATGAGATATCTTTGGCAAATAGGATTAAGGAGAATCCAAAAGTATATTAAGGATAAAAGGGTAATTAGGGAGAGAAGAAGGCCCCTCAAAGATCAGCAAGGCAGCCGATGTGTGGAGCCTCATGAGATGAGTGAGGTACGAAGCGAGTATGTTGCATCTGTATTTACTGTGGAGAAGGAATTGGAAGACATAGAATGTGGATAAATAGATGGGTGACGTGTTGAAAATGTCCATATTAAAAGGAGATGGTGCTGCATGGCTTTAAATGCATAAAAGTGTATAAATCCCTAGGACCTGATCAGGTATACCCTAGAACTCTGTGGGAAGCTAGGGAAGTGATTGCTGGGCCACTTCCTGAGATATTTGTGTCAACAAGAGTCACAGGCGAGGTGCCAGAAGACTGGAGGTTGGCTACTGTGGTACAACAATGAAAGAAAGATGATAAGGAAAAGCCAGGGAACTATAGACCGGTGAGCCTGACATCAGTGGTGGGCAAGTTGTTGGAGGGAATCTTGAGGGATAGGATTTACAGGTATTTGGAAAGGCAAGAACTGATTAGAGATAGTCAGCATGGCTTTGTGCATGGGCAATCATGCTTGATAAATCATGAGTTTTTTGAAGAAGTAACAAAGTGGATTGATGTAGGCAGAGCAGTAGATGTAATCTATATGGACTTCCGTGAGGTGTTCGACAATGTTGCCCATGGGAGACTGGTTAGCCAGGTTCGATCTCATGGAATACAGGGAGACCCAACCAATTGGATTCAGAACTGGCTCAAAGGTGGAAGACAGAGGGTGGTGGTAGAGTTTCCTTTTCAGACTGGAGTACTGTGACCGGTGGAGTGCCACAAGGATTGGTACTGCGTCCACTACGTTTTGTCATTTATATAAACGATTTGGATGTGAACATAGGAAGTACAGTTAGTAAGTTTGCAGGTGACAACAAAATTGGAGGTTTCGTGGACAGTGAAGAAAATTACTTCAGAGTACAACAGGATCTTGAATAGATGGGCCAATGGGATGGGGAGGAGCAGATGGAGTTTAATTTCGGAAAATGTGAGATGCTGCATCTTGGAAAATCAAATCAGAGCAGGACTTATACGCTTAATGATTTGATTAGATTCCCCACAGTGTGGAAACAGGCCTTTCGGTCCAACAGGTCCACATTGACCCTCCAAAGATGAGTAATCCATCCAGATCCATTCCCTACTCATGCACCTATCACTATGGGCTTTTATCGGGGCTAATTCACATGAATTGCACATCTTTGGACTGTGGGAGCAAACCAGAGAATCCGACAGAAACCCACACAGTCACAGGGGGAAAGTGCAAACTCCACGCAGATCGTCACCCGAGGCTGGAATTGAATCCGGGTCCCTGGTACTGCAAAGCAGTACTGCTAACTACTGAGCCACTGTGCCGTCCAGGTACATTCGCTAATGGTAAGGTCCTGGGAAGTGTTGGGGAACAAAGAGACCTTAGGGTGGAGGTTTTTAGTTCCTTGAAAGTCGAGTCGGAGGTCGATAGGATAGTGACGAAAGTGTTTGGTCTGCTTTCCTTTATTTAGTCAGAGTATCAAGTATAGATGTTGGGAGGTCATGTTGTGGTTGTACAGGGCATTGGTTAGGCCACCATGGGAATACTGCATTCAGTTGTACTTCCCTTCCTTTCCGAATGATTTTGTGAAACTTGAAAGAGTTTAGAAAAGATTTACAAGAATGTTGCCAGCGTTGGAGGATTTGAGGCAATAGGGAGAGAATGAATAGGCTGGGACAGTTTTCCCTGGAGCATCGGAGGCTGAGAATTGACCTTATAGAGGTTATAAAATCATGAGGGGCATGGATAAGATAAATAGACAAGGTATAGGATCCAGAACTAGAGGACAGAGGTCAGGGTGTAAGGGGAAAGATATACAAGGGATTTAAGGACTCTTCATGCAGAGGGTAGTGCGTGAATGGAATGTACTGCCAGTGGAAGTGGTGGAGGTTGGTACAAATACAGCATTTGAAAACTAGAGGACAGAGGTCAGGGTGTAAGGGGAAAGATATAAAAGGGATTTAAGGAGCAACCTCTTCATGCAGAGGGTAGTGCGTGAATGGAATGAACTGCCAGTGGAAGTGGTGGAGGTTGGTACAAATACAGCATTTGAAATAGACGTTGGTAGACATATGGATGAAAATGGAATAGTGTTGGTTCGATCGGCTTCAGATTGGTTTCATGGGTCACGCAACATCGAGGGCGAAGGGCCTGTACTGTGCTGTAATGTTCTATATGTTCTAAAGGCTTCTGGCGATGGGTGTATAAAAAAGGAAGGGTTCAGAGAGATATGGGCCAAGTGCTGGCAAATGGGAGTTGATTAGGTTGGGATATCTGGTTGGCACGGACGAGTTGAACGGCAGGGCCTGTTGTCCGTGCTGTACATCTCTGTGACTCTGAGACCAGTTTGGATGGAAGGGCCTGTCTCCGTGCTGCAGGACCCTATGTCTTTGATTCATGAAGCCAATCTCCCCTGCCCCCTCTCCCTGGGTTTCCTTTCCCATCGGAGATCAGAGGCGTCACTTTTTTCCCCGAGAGTGAAAGTTCTTGCTTATTACAGCCCTGTCCCGGGATGTGAACCATCCTCCTTTCTCTGGCCCCGGAAGCCGCCTACTCTGCAGGCTCTGTGGCTATTTATAAACAGACACAGGCACAGACAGACAGACACATACGCCGAGAGAAAAGGGACTGGAGTGTCGTACAGAGAGAGAGAAAGAGATAAACACACACAGATGGGGAGAGAGAGAGAGAAAGAGATAAAAAGATATAAACACACACAGACGGAGAGAGAGGGGCGGAGAGACGCCGAAGCCTCCCACTGCAAATGTGACCAAGTGGTGTCCGGGTTGATCCGCGCAAGCGCACTGTATCTCACAGAACAAATGATAGAAGGGATTCCACATTCCTATGCATGCGGGTAGCAGGTCTACCATTGAAAACTAGAGCATGGCCATGATTAAACACGGATTATGATGTTGTGGAGATAACTTTTTGGGAATTAATGGTGAAGCGGAGTCACAGATATAGAAAACAATATCGCAGAGT
>NC_057746.1:31951703-31963195 GCF_004010195.1 Chiloscyllium plagiosum | reverse complement strand
TAATGTTCTATATGTTCTAAAGGCTTCTGGCGATGGGTGTATAAAAAAGGAAGGGTTCAGAGAGATATGGGCCAAGTGCTGGCAAATGGGAGTTGATTAGGTTGGGATATCTGGTTGGCACGGACGAGTTGAACGGCAGGGCCTGTTGTCCGTGCTGTACATCTCTGTGACTCTGAGACCAGTTTGGATGGAAGGGCCTGTCTCCGTGCTGCAGGACCCTATGTCTTTGATTCATGAAGCCAATCTCCCCTGCTCCCTCTCCCTGGGTTTCCTTCCCCATCGGAGATCAGAGGCGTCACTGTTTTCCCCGAGAGTGAAAGTTCTTGCTTATTACAGCCCTGTCCCGGGATGTGAACCATCCTCCTTTCTCTGGCCCCGGAAGCTGCCTACTCTGCAGGCTCTGTGGCAATTTATAAACACACACACAGGCACAGACAGACAGACACACACGCCGAGAGAAAAGGGACTGGAGTGTCGTACAGAGAGAGAGAAAGAGATAAACACACACAGATAGGGAGAGAGAGAGAGAAAGAGATAAAAAGAGATAAACACACACAGACGGAGAGAGAGGGGCGGAGAGACGCCGAAGCCTCCCACTGCAAATGTGACCAAGTGGTGTCCGGGTTGATCCACGCAAGCGCACTTTATCTCACAGAACAAGTGATAGAAGGGATTCCAAATTCCTATGCATACGGGTAGCAGGTCTACCATTGAAAACTAGAGCATGGCCATGATTAAACACGGATTATGATGTTGTGGAGATAACTTTTTGGGAATTAATGGTGAAGCGGAGTCACAGATATAGAAAACAATATCGCAGAGTGTTTTAAAAAATTCTCAAGGTCAGGTTCGTAGGAGAGTAGTCTGACACAGAACAAACGACCAAGAGGCGAGTCTGCTAGAATATGAGCATTTTATTCCCTGCAGCGTCGCCACAACCAGGTCTCATCCTTACAACGGGTCTGGCTTATACTCACTCTACATGTTACCGGAACTGGGAGCCGTCAGTTCTCGTAGAGCGGTTGCCAACAACCCACGCTCGGCGGTTAAACGTAACCCCGGAGCAGACTCACCGAACTGGAGACTTTTCCAGCTGATATACTCTTTTCCAGATATAAACATTCATGTGAACAGCAGAGCAAGGCTAAAAAACACATTCCATTCTGGTTACATACAGATAAGAAGATTCACACGGGGAGGTGTGTAATAAGATTCACACGGGACTAAGCAACACCTCCATTCCGGTTAGATTCACACATGTATTGGGACATAATTTTTAACCGTTTCACCACACAGAGTCGTTCAGCGATTTTAGCTGGAAGAGCTCCAGCAGCCAGGTGTTAGCTTAGTGATGCCCCAGAAGGTGCCGTGGTTAGGAAATCCTTTCTGTGAGAAACTTTCAAGATCAGATTGTCATCGACATTCCAGGGCATGTATTTCATTTCTGCTGGTACGTGAGGAAAGAGCAGGGAATTCATTGGACACATGGCACAGCCACTTTTAAATTCATTACTGTGTTCAGGTATCACTGGCCAGACCTCCTGTTATTGGCATTCCCAACTCCCCATGAGAAAATTAAGATTAAGTTATTTTCGACCTATTTGCTGTATTCCATTTGGATTGTAGTTTTTCCAAGTGATTTGTACACCACCACTGCAATTAACCACTTTGCTGCAGCTTAAACACCTGGAGGACGTTGTGAGATTAGAATGGCACGGTTCCTTTCTGAAACAAAGTCAGAAATGCTGAGTATGCACATGGATTTCCGACAGCAGGGAGAGAGCTTGACCGAGGATTTAAATTGTCCCATTGACTGGATTTCTTCACCAATTTGTTTATACTGGAATATTGACACAGTTTCTGCGGCTCCTGTATCACCCAGAGTTGGGAAAAGCAGCAGATGAACTCCTGCCCAGAATGTAACAGGGGTTTCTGGATGTAAACTTGAGGTTAAATCATGCCATAGCGAATCTAGCCAAGGAAGCTCGAAAATTAAATCAGAATCCTTAAGGAAATAAAAGGAAATATCACTGTGAGGAAGGTCAGGTAGAACTGAAGGTGTTTTGTGAAACTGACAAGAAATTGATCTATGTGAATTGTGTAGAATCACAGGGACACAGAAAGTACTGCTTTATCCACGTTCTCATCACTGCCTCAATAAACCCACTTCACCTGAACTCCCCATTTCACTTATTTGTCACCAAATGTTCACAGATCCAAATGTTCAGCCTTCTCAGAAGGGGAAACTCTTCACCGAATCGATCGGATTGAGCCCATTCATAATTTCAAAAATCTGCATCAGATCATCTGTTTTCTCGAGTGAAGTAACGTAATGTTTTCTGAAATCCTTTGAAACTCATGTAACTTTGAAAATATTTTTCTGCTGTCTCAGTCTATTTTATGCAACATCAATTCCAGATCGGCAGAATTGCAGAATCTAGTACGTAGAAGCAAATTGAGTTCTTGCATTTATACCTGAAGGAATAGAAAGTAGGGGAGTGTTGCAAAACTGCACAAGGCATTTGTGAGACTGCATCTGGAGTATTGTGTACAACTTTGTTTCCCTTACTTGAGAAGGGATATAGTTGCATTGCCAATCGTTCAGCGCAGATTCATTAGATGAACTCCAGAGCTGAGGGGTTTCTCTCATGAAGAGAGATTGAGCAGTTTCCACCTATACTCTCAAGAGTGTAGGAAAATAAGAGGAAATGTAATTGAGGTCTACAAGATGCTAAGGGGGATTGACAAAGAAGCTAATGAGGGGATGTTTCATCTTTTAGTTTAGAATAGCTTTGCGGGCGGCACAGTGGCACAGTGGTTAGCCCTGCTGCCTCACAGTGCCAGAGACCCGGGTTCAATTCCCGCCTCAGGCGACTGACTGTGTGGAGTTTGCACGTTCTCCCTGCATCTGCGTGGGTTTCCTCTGGGTGCTCCGGTTTCCTCTGGGTGCTCCGGTTTCCTCCCACAGTCCAAAGATGCGCAGGTCAGGTGAACTGGCCATGCTAAATTGTCCATAGTGTTAGGTTAGGGGTATGGGTGGGTTGCGCTTCGGCGGGTCAGTGTGGACTTGTTGGGCTGAAGGGCCTGTTTCCACACTAAGTAATCTAATCTAAATGGAAGGTGAGGAGTAGCAGGACTAAAACAGATGAGGAGAATATACTTTTCCCAAAGGATGGTGAATTTGCAGAACTCTCCACCTCATCGTGCAGTGATGCCAGGACAGTGAATGAATTTAAAGCGAGCATAGACAGATTTTAAATTGGTAATAGGTTGAAGGTTTACGGAGAGCGAGAGGAAAGTGAAATTGATGAAATCAGCCACGACCTTATTGAATGGGGAAGCAGGCTCAAGGGACTGAATTGCCTTCTCTTGCTTTTAGTTCTGATGTTATTATACTGCAATCTGAGTTGGCAAACTCCTACAATTTGATTGTAACTGCTACTTTCTGGATAGAGACAGTCATTCTCTGTCAATCATATTCACCCTCTGTTTATTCCATGAGGAAACATCTTGGAAGAGAAGATAGAACAAGCAGTTTCCTGAAACTCGGTGCAAATTGGTGAAATGATTAGGGAAAGTCTTTCTGGTGAAATTTATGATCAGCTCTTTATTGCTTACAGGGTAAGCAATGAAACTTTTAAGCTGCTGTCACGGAAGGATGGTGTCCTGTCGACTGAAAAACTGAACATCCTTTCACCATTTCCAGTTTGGAGAGAAATGACAGAGGCCATTAAACCTGGTAGAACCCAGGTAAGTCTCTTTGTCCAAATTTATATTTTACAATTTGGATTCTTATGTATGCAAACATCAAAGACAGGATAATTAAGCAATGACAGAAATAAATCTGGATTTAATGGTTCTGATAGTTCTTGACATCAGTATAGCATTTGACACGGTACAGCATAACAGAGCCCCAGAAAAGCCAGAGTCAATGGGAATTTGGGAAAACACTTCACTGGTTTGAGTCATACTGCACACAAGGGGTGATGGTTATGATTATTGGAAACCAATCCTTTCAGCTCGAGGACATTTCTGTCGTTCTCACATGCAGTTAGTCAGGTTACTTTGTTTCATTCATATATTTTTCCAATCCACCTGTTCAGAAATGTTATTCCATCCCTGTGGGGCAGATGGAACTAGAACCTTGGTCTCTTGATCTAGTGATAGGGACACTGCCACACCACCACAAGAGCAGCCCTGCAGTTCGTGAGGAAGCGCCTTGGCACAACTATCTACAACTGCTTAATGAATCAACTTCCCTCCATCCAAGGCGGAGTTTTGAGGAGGGAAGGTAACTGAATATTCAGTGATGGTTACATGGTATTAAGCACATTTGTGTCTCCCAAAATACACAAACACACCCTGTATGAATGCAACAAGACCTGGAAAACATACAGGACTGTTCTGACAAGTGGCAAGTAGCATTCATGTCACACATGCCATACAATGAACATTTCCAACAAGTGAGAATGCAGCCATCACCCTCGACATTCAATAGAAATTCCATTCATTAGCATTGGTGCAATCCCTACTCTCAGTATCCTGGAGGTTATCATTGACCAGAAACTGAAGTGACCAGCCATACACATACTGCAGCTTCAAGAGTAAGTCAGAGGCTGGAAATATTCCTGCCAGTAACTCACCTCCTGACTCTCCAGTGCCTGTCCTTCATCTCCAAGTCATAAATCAGGAATGTGATAGCAGACTCTTCACTTGCCTGGATGAGTTCAACACCAATAAAACTCAAGGTGATCAACACAATTCCGGAGAGAATAAGTTGCTGTAATGGCACCCTTTCCATCAGCTCGAACATTAACTCCCTCCATCCGAGACAGACTGTTAAAGATATATGTACCATTTAAAAGATGCATTGCAGAATTTCATGAATGCTCCTTGTCCACCACCTTCCACATATACAACTTCAACCACCTCGTTGAGCAAGGGCAGCAGGTACATGGGAACATCACCATCTGCAAGTTCTTCTCCATCCTGTATACCATCGGGAAATTACAAACATATGGCTGTTCCTTCCCTGTCACTGTGTCAAAAAGCTATAAATCCAGATGGACGACAATGGTTCAAGAAGGAAGCTCCTGGCTTGGTAAGGTTTGGTCATAAATGCTTTTCAAGCTGGTAATACAAATATCTCCTGAATAAATAACAACAACAAAATAAATTTATGCACCAATTCGATCTTCTAAAAAGCATCACTTTTAGCTGTTCACCTGAAATTGCCAAATCCCAAAACGTCACCAGTACAGAACCCACTTGCCTTCATTGTTCAGACCTCTGAGTATCGGAGTTGGGACATCATGTTGAATTTGAAGATGACATTGGTAAGACCTCTTCTGGAGTACTGTGTACAGTTCTGTTCGCCCTGCTGTAGGAAGGATATTATTGGATTAGAAAGGGGTCCGAAAAGATTAACCATGATGTTGTCTGGAATGGAGACATAGAGTTATAAAATAGATTGAATAGGCTGGTCCATTTTATACTGGAACATAGGAAGTTGAGGTTTATAAAGGTTTATAAACCTTATAGAGGTTTATTAATTCAACATGGGCAGAGTTAAGTAATGGTCTTTCCCATTGTGTGTAGTTTTAGCCCAGCCAACTGACTGATTAAAAACCTCAAGAACTGTGGATGCAGGAAATCTGAAACAAAAACAGAAATCGCTGGAGAATCTCAGCAGGTCTGGCAGCATCTGTGGAGAGAAATCATAATAAACGTTTAGGACCCAGTGACCCTTGTTCAGAAATGTGTGATTATGTGGTTTACAATTCCATTTCAGGCTGCGGCTCTGAGTGGTAATGGTGGAGGTTCAAATTTCATGTTCTGGAATCTCAACTGCAAGTTGATCCTGAACCTTTTTGGCGAAATATCAGCGCAACGTCCTTGGCCATCGTTTCCACACATGCGACTTGACCCAGGGACAGGGACACTTCTGATAGTCGACAAGGCCCACACTTCTCCGGGATAGTTGCACGATTCCTGTTTCCTGTCCAACACTTTAATTTCAGTTGAAAAATAATCGGTGCAACATTGCTACCCTCTAGCGGTGAGCAGTACTGCAGGGAATGTGCGGCATGGAGATTGCTGAACAGCGATGATATACCAGGGGTCTGGAACCGGTAGTACAAGGGGAAATAACATGTGATATCCCAATCATTACCACCACGTGGTGGTGAAGGTCCACGGAAAATACCTGTTAACTTGACACAATTCTTCCTCAGACTATCAGCGAAACTATGAACAACGCCCTGATGTTGCCACTGAGGTAACATAAATTTAAACGCATAATGAATAGCAAGGGAAACAGTGAGGGATGAGGATTGGGAGTGGAGAAAGGAGATTTTGAAATCCCATAGAAAAGCAGAAATCTCTGGAAAAGCGTAGCAGGATCTGGTAGCATCAGTGCTGAAGAAGGTCAGTGGACAAAAAACGTTAATTCTGATTTCTCTCCACAGATGTTACCAGACCTTCTGAACTTTTCAGCAATTTCTATTTTTGGTTCTGATTTCCAGAAACTGCAGTTCTTTCACAGTTTGAAATCCTCCTGTTCTGACTAAATGACATCAGGATTTTTGGCTTAAATGAAATCAGTGGGCATCTTGTGGTTTAAGAGTTACTCATGTTGTTGCACCACATTTGAGAAACTCCAGCTTCACTGGCCTTCGGTTTTCTGCTTTCATTCTCCCTTCTTCATTGAACAGAGGTGTTATAATAACGATGTGTCAAACTACTGGAACCTTTCCAAACCCTGGGAAAGTTTGGGAAAATACATAAACATTCCAGCTGCTATCCCCTCAGCCTCTGCATTGAAGACCCTGGGGGGCAGGCCATGTGGTCCAGGGCACTTGTCCAACTTCTGTCCTCATGGTTTTTCTGGCACCTTTTCCCCAGTGATTGACAAAGAGATGAAGGTAGGTGAGGACCTGGGAACAATCATTATCAGGAAAGAGATAGTGTTGGGCAAGCTAATGGAGCTCAGGGTAAACAAGTCTCCTGGCCCTGACGGAATGCATCCCAGGATGCTAAAAGAGATGTTGGAGTTTCAGCAGATTGAAAACAGCAAATGTAATGCCACTGTTTGAAAAAGGGGGTAGACAAAAGATGGGGAATTATAGACTTGGGTTTGATTTAGTTGGAGGCGAGCACTTTGGAGAGAGTGACCATAGTTCAGTTACATTTAATTAAATGATGGAAAGGGAGAGGTACATGCCACAGGTCAAGAGTTATCGATGGGGCAAGGGCAATTACAATGCGATTAGGCAAGAATTAGGATGCATAGAATGGGGTAGCAAAATGCAGGGGATGAACACAATGGAAATGTGGAGTTGGTTTAAGGAACAGATATTGCGTGTCCTTCATAGGTATGTCCCTGTCAGACATGGAGGAAGTGATAAGGTAAGGGAACCATGGCTTACTACAGAAATTGCATCTCTTGTTAAGCAGAAGAAAGAGGCTGATGTGTTGATGAGACAAGATGGTTCAGATGAGGGATGTAGAGTTAGAGATCAGTGAGGAAAGATTTAAAGAGAAAGTGAGGAAGAGCTAAGAGAGGACATGAGCAGTCTTTAGCAAATAGAATAAAGGAGAATCCTAAAGGTGTGTGAGGAATAAGAGGATGACTTGGGTAGGAATAGGGCCAGTCAAAAACTGAAGTGGGAAGTTGAATGTGGGCCCTGTGGAGATCGGAGAGGTGCTAAATGAACATTTCCCATTGGTTTTATCTCAGGAAAAGGAGAATATTGTAGAGGAGAAGATTGAGGTATGAGATATTAGACTAGAAAGGATCGAGGTTAGTTACAAATAGGTGTTATCAATTCTAGAAAGAATGAAAGTAGACACGTCCCCTGGGTCGGGTGGGATTGATCTGAGGATTCCCTGGGAAGCTAGGGAGGAGATAGCAGAGCCTTCGGCTGTCATTGTCTACAGGTTTAGTACCAGAGGACTTGAGGACTACAAATGTTGTGCCCTTTGGCCCGTCTTTCCTGTCCTGTTCCTCAAGCCCCATTTCCCAGCCTCTCATCTTGTGGTGCTGTCTGAATGCCTCTCCAGTCTTCTGAGTGTTCCTGCCTCTCCCATTCTTTTGAGAAGTGACTCCCAGAATCCCCATCACCCTTCGGGTTAAAACAATCTTCCCCCAGCCACTCCCCGCGACGACCCAACTTCTCCTAAACCTCCGAAACCTGACATCTTTTTCCCTGTTGATTGACCCCTCTATTTCAGGTTAAACGCTTTCCCCTGCCCGTGTGCCTCAGAGCTTTCTACACATTCCCTCAACCTTCTCTGCACCCAGTAATGCACCCCGGGTTTATCCAGCCCATGTCTACGCTGATTTCCTCCCTCCTGGTGAATCTCCTCTTCATTCCCACCCTCCTCCTCCAATGCAGTCATCTCCTTTTCCTACCCATTACTCCAGCTGAGGGTCTGCCTAACGTTCAGTACAGCCCCGTCACACACAGAGAGAGACGCACACACACAGTGACAGAGCCAGCTCCATCAAACCAACACTAATCCCCTACAGTATTATCTCCAGGACAATCACAGCTGGCTGGGTAGACCCACCGATGGCAGCGTCCTCTCTCAGACACAGGTTAACCGTTGGTCAGTGGAGCCTGGGCAGACCACCGTGCCCCTCGAATCCAAGGTTCCAGCTCCTCAGGCCGCTGGCAGGAGGGCCGAAGGAAACACGCAGATGACCTTGCAGGCCCTGCCTCACATTCCCAAACTGCATCCCAAACCCCCAAACAGAGGGCAATCTGTGACCTTGTCACCCTCAGTCTCTCCCTCACGAGTTGTCCATTCTGGAGGAGTATTGGTCTCATCAGCCGAATGAGGGTGGATCGGCCGAGGGAGAGTGGATCAGCCGAGGGAGGGTGGTCGGATAATCAACGGAAGGAGGTCTCCTTGTCCGTCTTTCGTCTGAGGCCATGAGATCTCATGGGATCTGGAGTCATGTCGAGGGAAAACAGCCCCAGCCTGTTCAGCCTCTCCATATAGCTCAAATAATTTAACCCTGGCAATATCCTTGTAAATCTTTTCGGAATCCTTTCAAGTTTCACAACATCTTTCCAATAGGAAGGCGATCAGAATTGCACGCAATATTCCAACAGTGGCCTAACCAATGTCCTGTACAGCCGCAACATGCCCTCCCAATTCCAATACTCATTCATCTAACCAATAAAGGAAAGCATACAAACGCCTTCTTCACTATCTTATCTACCTGCGACTCCACCTTCAAGGAGCTATGAATCTGCACTGCAAGTGAAAATATTGGTTCCAGTTCTGTTATTCACCAAGTGACTCTCTATAATCGAACATTTTTGGGATCCTGCACAGAAGAAGCCTTGGTTGGTATAGTTCCCAGGTCAGAGACAGTCATTATGTGATCGTTGTGCCCTGTTCAGGAAGACTGTCTCAGGGAGAGAGTGTTGTACAATGTCCTCTTACTGCTGTGACATGTTGCTGCTTTGCTGGTATGTTTCCAATGTATCACAAATAAAGTTAAAATGATTTGACCAACACTGTGTGTTTGTGCTGATTTAATAACCCTGACCTCAGATTATATTCAGGAACTCAGTTAATCATTTCACTACCAGTTGCTCTGAGCTCCTCTCACCTGGTTCCATTCTGACCCATCCAGTCAGAGTCAGAGATTCACCTGCAGTGGATTCTCTTCCTGCTCCCACAGTGATCCCTCGAGAATCCCGCAAAGATCTGTCCTTGGCCCCTTCCTAGTTCACAGCCACACGTTGACTCTCGCTCACATCATTAGAAAACATGTCATGTTCCAATCATGCCCACTGATGATACCCAGCTCGATCTCCCCACCACTCAGATACTGACAGAGGGGGTGCACCCTCACACACTCTGTATAAAGATGATGCACAGACTCCTCCACTTAAGACTGTAATTTACAATATTGATCCTGTCCAACTTGTCCCGTTTCCAAATTCAGTCTTGTGATAGGGAGCGCTACTGACAAGGACAGTGATTTTCGTCCATCCCTCTTGTCCTTGATTGGATGGCTCTGTCAGGGAACTGGGATAGGTGTGAAGGATTGAATAGCCTCCTTCTGTGCTGTCAGATATCATGATCAATATGATCCATCATAGTTATTTCAGAATGTGCATCACATTTCACAAACCCATCAGGATCTACTTAACGATGTTACCCACAGATAGTAGATCTGCGTTGTAAACCTGCAGAGAGAACGTGTCCAGCAGATATTGATCACATATTGAGGTTCACTCCTGTCCAGCCAGGAATGTGACAAAATATTCCAGTCACCAAGTTCCACACGACTGACGGGAATATCACAGGGCCAATGTTTGGAGAAGAAGTGAACTGCGGATCTCTCTCTCTCTCTCCGACACGTGTGACTGCCTTAGCTAACAGACATCTAACTCAGACATCAGTACATCCTCCATCTCCACCTGCCAGCCTAGCTAAAGGAAGATTGTACAGAGGAAAGTTCTCCAGGTTTGTGTCCTCAACGGGACACCCTGAATTTTAGGCCGTACAGAATACAGAAACAAAGGCAGGCAAGTGCTCATGAAACTACGGCAGGTCTTGCACCATCGGTACATAGAGAGAGTCACAGAGTTAACATTTCAAGCTCAGTGACTCTTCGTCAAACTTATGTGGGCGGCACGGTGGCTCAGTGGTTAGCCTTGCTGCCTCACGGTACCAGGGACCTAGGTTCAATTCCAGCCTCCGGTGACTTGTCCATTGTGCCCAGGGATTTGTAGGTTCGGGTGGATTGGCCATGTGAAATTGTTCCATAGTGTCCAGGGAGTCCAGGGAAGTGCAGGTTAGTGTGGATTGGCCATGGTAAATTTTCCCATAGTGCCCAGATATGTGTAGGTTAGGGTGGATTGGCCATGGGAAATTGTCCCATAGTGCCCAGAGATGTACAGGTTAGGGTGGATTGGCCATGGGAAATTGTCCCATAGTGTCCAGGGATGTGCAGGTTAGTGTGATTGGCCATGGGGAATGCAGGGTTACACGATTATGAAGATGCTCTTTGTCGGGTCGGTGTGGACTTGGTGGGCCGAATGATCTGCTTCCCCACGTTCTCTGTGCATCCCGGAGCTTCACACCTGCTTTAAAGGTTGCCACACCTCACATTAGGAACTGTCTCAGACAATTTATGACTTGTTAGTCAACACATAACCACGTTTGTAAAAACAATGACTGCAGATGCTGGAAACCAGATTCTGGATCAGTGGTGCTGGAAGAGCACAGCAATTCAGGCAGCATCCGAAGACAGGCAAAATCGATGTTTCGGGCAAAAGCCCTTCATCAGGAATAAAGGTAGAGAACCTGAAGCGTGGAGAGATAAGCTAGAGGAGGGTGGGGGTGGGGAGAGAGTGGCATAGAGTACAATAGGTCAGTGGGGAAGGAGATGAAGGTGATAGGTCAGGGAGGAGAGGGTGGAGTGGATAGGTGGAAAAGGAGCTGGGCAGGTCGGACAAGTCCGGACA
>NC_057746.1:31909684-31948703 GCF_004010195.1 Chiloscyllium plagiosum | reverse complement strand
CCCCACTGACCTATTGTACTCTATGCCACTCTCTCCCACCCCCACCCTCCTCTAGCTTATCTCTCCACGCTTCAGGCTCTCTGCCTTTATTCCTGGTGAAGGGCTTTTGCCCGAAACATCGATTTTGCCTGTCTTCGGATGCTGCCTGAATTGCTGTGCTCTTCCAGCACCACTGATACATAACCACGTTTACCGGGTTACCAGAAAGGGCAGTTACTCATCAATCTCACTCGTTTCTGATACAGTTCCCATCATCCCTGCATCTCACAGAGAACACTGAATGGCCTGGACAGGTTTCTTTTCATGAGAATGGGCCCAGGAATGAAATGCTTAACATATGAGGAACGTTTGGGGACTCTGGATTTATGCTTGATGGAGTTGAGAAGGATGAGGGGAGATCTAATTGAAACAGAGAGAATACTGATTGGCTTGGACAGAGTGGATGTTGGGAAGACGTTTCCTTTGGTGGGAGAGACTAGGACCCGAGGGGACAGCCTTAGAGTAAAGGGAATACGATTAGGCTCAATGGCCTAATTCCTGCTCCTATGCTGTATAGTCTGATGGAATCCTTCCCCTCTTTCTCCAGCTCCTGTGATGATGCCTTACATGTGCATGGATCTCTCCTTCCATTGGCTAATTTCAACAACAAAAAAATAGTTCCTACCTTTGGGCCAGAACACCTTGAGCCAGCAAAACCAACGGCAAGACTGGAAACAGCTCGCGTAATCCCTCAGGTCTGGAGAACAGAGGAGAAATGAACACTGGGTTAGCACCACACCTTCACTGACCAGGAAGGACGTTGTGAAACTTGAAAGCGTTCAGAAAAGGATGTTGCCAGGGTTTGAGCTATATGGGGAGAATGAAGAGATTGGGGCTGTTTCCCCTGGAGCGTCGGAGGCTAAGGGGTGACCTTATGGAGGTTTACAAAATTATGAGGGGCTTGACAGAATAAATAGACACGATCTTTTCCCTGGCGTGGGGGAGTCCAGAACTAGAGGGCATAGGTTTAAGGTACACAGAACACAGATTATAGAACACTGGAACATTGAACATTACAGCACAGTACAGGACCTTCGTCCCTCAATGTTGCGCCGACCTGTCATATCAGTCTGAAGCCCATCTAACCTACACTATTCCATGTACATTCATGTGTTTGTCCAAAGACGACTTAAATGTACTTAAAGTTGTCGAATCTACTACCATTGCAGGCAAAGCATTCCATACCTTTACTACTCTATGAGTAAAGAAATTACCTCTGACATCTGTCCAATGTCTATTACCCCTCAATTTAAAGATAAGCTCCCTTGTGTTCGCCGTTACCATACTTGGAAAAAACACTCCCTGTCCACCGTATCTAACCCTCTGATTACCATATATGTCTCTATTAAGTCACTTCTCAACCTTCTTTTCTCGAACGGAAACAGCCTCAAGTCCCTCAGCCTTTCCTCGTAAGACATTCTCTCCATACCAGGCAACATCCTAGTAAATCTTCTCTGCACCCTTTCCGAGTCTTCCACATCCTTCCACGTCAGCATCTTTGTCCACACTCTGTACTGCACAGAGCCAATGTACTTGCACACATTTATTAAAGGGGAAACTTGCAGTGGATCTGGGAGAGTTCGCTTGACTCTGAAACAGGAGATAAATGTCAATGTTGGATCATTCCAGGGTGGGAAATGGATATGTTAGAAATAAAACTCAAGCCAAGGATGGAAGCTTTCCCTTCTCTGTGCATCCGGAAATTTCTGCAGAAAAAAGAACAATCTTTACGGTTTGTGTTCAGAGAACGCTATCACAAAAAAAGTAAAGTCCCAGACTGGATTCCCAAAACATGGACATTGTAAATTCAGGAAGTTATTGGACTGTCTTTTCCTGTCCTCACTGGACTGAGTTATTCCACAATATTACAAATAGGTCAATCTTCCTGCACAGAACAACTCACAGAGATACAATCCAATAGGAAAATCCTCATGGGATTCCGATTGTTGGGCTTAGTTTATTATTTACAGAGAATTCCTTTAACTCTTCCAGAGTATAATATGTATTTGCCCAGGAGACAGATGTTTATGGGAATTTACACCAGGATTGTCCAATAGGAATCTCTGACTCTCCAGTAAAGAAGGTAACCCTGCAATGTTAGTTTTATGGGCAGCATCAGGACTCATCAAACTGCCTCTGAATCTTTGTCCAAAGTGTGTCACTGGAACAGTACAGCAGGTCAGGCAGCATCCGAGGAGCAGGAGAATCGATGTTTCAGGCATAAACCCTTCATTAGGAAGGTCTGATGAATGAGTTATGCGCGAAATGTAAATTCCCCTGCTGTTTGGACGCTGCCTGACCTGTTGTGCTTCACCAGCGCCTCACTTTTCGACTCTGACTCTCCAGCATCTGCAGTCCTCACTTTCTGCCTCTGAATCTTTGTCTACAGTCATACTCCAGATAGAGTGCCAGCCCACTCTGTGTAACCTGAAACCCTGAACCAGACAGAATGAATGATAATGTCAGGGAGAATTAATGTGAGTCACTCTGAGCTCAATGACCATGCAGCTGAGTAACAGCTCCATTGTCATAGAGACAGGGTTTCAGCTGAGACCTATCTAAGGTCATGGAGAGCCTCACGCTCCTCAGGGATACGATCGCCTTTGTGCAGGACAGGGGGATGGACGCCTGCCTCATCAGCCTGGACCAGGAGAAGGCCATTGACAGGATATCATACAGTTACATGTGGGACGTGCTCCCCAAAATGGGCTTTGGGGAGGGAACCTGAAACTGGATCTGTTTGCTCTACACCAACAGCATTAGCGCAGTCTCAATCAATGGGTGGGAATCAGAAAGCTTCCCGATCAGATCCAGAGTCAGGCAGGGCTGCCCACTCTCTCATGCCTTGTTTGTGTGTTTTATTGAGCCCCTTTGCTGAATCCAGATCTTTCCAACAAGCCCGAAGATACCACTCGGCAGGTGCAGGGGCACAGAGGCTGTCACACATCTCCTCCTGAAATGTGCCTTTGCAAAGTAACTCTGGAGAAAGATGCAGTGGTTTTTGTCGCGGTTCATTGCGAGCAGCTCCGTGATGTGGGATGGTGTGCTCCCCAGAACACACACCGACACAAACACCTGGACGACCATCAATTCAGTGACAGACGCTCTTTGGTCTGCCCGAAGCTTGTTGGTCTTCCAGAGGAAGGAATTGACCCTGACCGAGTGTTCCAGACTGGCACATTCCAAGCTCCAGGACGACATGCCGAGGGATGCATTAACACCTGGGGCAGCTGCTGCCAAGGTGTTGTGGGGAAAGACCACTATCTGAGCTCTTTCTACTGGAGGGAAATGGGGGTCTGTCCAGTTATTGGACCTTCCTAGTGTCTCCTGCATCATTCTCCAACTCCCACTGCCTGAGGACACGTTCAGTCTTACAACATCATTCCAATTAGTTACCGATGGAACAAACAGCTTCAGACCTGCCCATACCTGTGACAGGAACTGTTTCACTGCTGTGAACTCCCAGGACTTCTACAAACTGAGACACCCTCTGGATGGGAGTGGAACAAAGATTGGGTTAGATTTATTAGGCCATTCTACCCATTGTGTCTCTGATGGTTCTGTACACCATCAAATTAGTCCCGTACCTCACCCCCTTCTTTTTCCCCTGTCCCTGAAGACCTTTTCCCTGTAAACACCTTCTCAATTGCAAATACCAGCTCACGGTGGAACTGAGGAATGTGAAGCAATAAATTAGACAGCTATTAGGCTGATGTGATCTGGATCGTGTACAATAAAATAAAGATGTGGGGAGTTAGGAGACATAAAACTATCAGAACCTGCTGGAGAAACTCAATAGGTCTTCTACGGATTACAGAGAGAGACAGAGTTAACGTTTCGGGTCTAGTGACCCTTGTTCCATGATGACCATTTCAAGTCGTGCTGGGGAAGTTGACACCTCTTACTATAATTAACCACATTGGTGTTTTCATGCGAATTATGCTCACAATGTTAGTAAATACATAAATCACACACGTTTTATCACAGGCTCCACGGTCGAGACTAAGGTAAATAGTGAGTCCTCACTTTATAAAAACAATGATGATATCAATGTCAATCTGCCACTGAGTTTCAAGTGGAACCATCTATTCCCACAGCAGTGACCTCTCACAAACTATTCAGGAGATAGCAGCACCTAATCCCCACCCACTCACTGCATTCACAGGCAGCAGGTTGTGTTCATGTTTTGACAGAGATATACCCAGTACATCTGACAGGGGGTGAGGATTCTAAAAAACAGCCACTACCTCCAACCTCATCGTTGACTCAATCTTTACTCCGAGGTTGTGAGTGATGGAGCAACCACTATAGGACAGGAAGAGGAACGGCATAGGGTTACAGATAGACCATACTGTGGGTGGGCCTGTGCTGATGGAGTGCCACCCTCTCAGTGCTGAGGGAATGTAGCACTCTTGGAGGGTGAGTATTGAGGGGGCACTGCCCTGTTGGAGAGTCAGTGAAGGTGGGATGCTGCATTGTCAGAGGGTCAGTGCTGAGGGAGTGCCACACTATCAGAGGGTCAGTGCTGAGGGAGTGCCACACTGTCAGAGGGTTATTGCTGAGGGAGTGCCGCACTAACAGAGGGTTAGTGCTGAAGGAGTGCTGCACTGTCAGAGGGTCATTGGTGAGGGAGTGCCACATTGTTAAAGAGTCAGTGCTGAGGGAGTGCTGCACTGTCAGAGGGTCAGTGCTGAGGGAGTGCCACATTGCCAGAGCGTCAGTGCTGAGTGCGTGCCACACTGTCAGAGGGTCAGTGCTGAGTGCGTGCCACACTGTCAGAGGGTCAGTGCTGAGGGAATGCTACAGAATTAGTCCTGAGGGAGTGCCACACTGTCAGAGGGTCAGTGCTGAGGGAGTGCCATACTGTCAGAGGGTTAGTGCTGAGGGTGTGCCACACTGTCAGAGGGTCCGTGCTGAGGTAGTGCCGCACTGTCAGAGGGTCAGTGCTGAGGGAGTGCCACACTGTCAGAGAGTTAGTGCTGTGGGAGTGCCACACTGTCAGAGGGTCAGTGCTGAGGGAATGCCACACTGTCACTGGATTAGTGCTGAGGGAGTGCCACACTGCCAGAGGGTCAGTGCTGAGGCAGTGCCACACTGTCATAGAGTCAGTGCTGAGGGAGTGCCATGCTGTCAGATGGTTAGTGCTGAGGGAGTTCCACACTGTCAGAGGGTCCGTGCTGAGGGAGTGCCGCACTGTCAGAGGGTCAGTGCTGAGGGAATGCTATACTGTCAGATGGTTAGTGCTGAGGGAGTGCCACACTGTCAGAGGGTCCGTGCTGAGGGAGTGCCGCACTGTCAGAGGGTCAGTGCTGAGGCAGTGCCACACTGTCATAGGGTCAGTGCTGAGGGAGTGCCACACTGTCAGAGAGTTAGTGCTGAGGGAGTACTACACTGTCAGAGGGTCAGTGCCGCTGGAGTGCCCCATGTCAGATGGTCAGTGCTGAGATAGCTACACACTGTTGGAGAGTTTGTGCTGAGGAAGCGCAGCACTGTCAGTGGGTCTGTGCTGAGGAATTGCCACTCTGTCAGAGGGTCTGTGTTGTGGATACTGTTTCAGAGTTGTGCAGAGATCTCACTTGTTTATTTGTGAAGTAATTTAAGTGTATTCTGAGCTGGTGAATTGTTATAGACGTGTGTCTCTGTACTGTCAGTGCTCACGGTGAAAAAAAAAGATTTCCAGCAGCTATTGTCATTTCAAGGATCCGTAAAACACGATCATAAACATCATGAGGGGGAGGGGCAAAACTTGTGCCCATATTCCAGTATAACCAAATTGGTGAAGAAATCCAGTCAATGGGACAATTTAAATCCTCGGTCAAGCTCTCTCCCTGCTGTCTGAAATCCATGTTCACACTCAGCATTTCTGACTTTGTTTCAGAAAGGAAACGTGCCATTCTAATCTCGCAGTGTCCTCCAGGTGTTTAAGCTGCAGCAAAGTGGTTAATTGTTAACTGCCTGCTGTGGTGGTGTACAAATCACTTGGAAAAACTACAATCCAAATGGAATACAGCAAATAGGTCGAAAATTGCTTCTTCTTAATTTTCTCATGGGGAGTTGGGAATGCCAATAACAGGAGGTCTGCCAGGTGATAACTGAACCCTGTAATGGATTAAAAAGTGGCTGTGCCATGTGTCCAAAGAACTCCCTGCTCTTTCCTCACGTACCAGCAGAAATGAAATACATGCCCTGGAATCTCGATGAAAATCTGATCTTGAAAGTTTCTCACAGGAAAGATTTCCTAAACCGCGCCACATTCTGGGGCATCACTGAGCTAACACCTGGCTGCTGGAGCTCTTCCAGCTAAAATCGCTGGTATGTGTAGGACTCTCCGATATTGTTTTCTATATCTGTGACCACGCTTCACCATTAATTCCCAAAATGTTATCTCTGCAACATCATAACCCGTGTGTAATCATGTCAATGCTCCAGGTTTCAATGGTAGTCCTGCTACCCATCATGCGTAGGAATGTGGAATCCCTTCTATCATTTGTTCTGTGAGATACAGTGCGCTTGCGCGGATCAACTCTCTCCGTCTGTGTGTGTTTCTCTCTCTCTCTCTCTCCGTCTCTTTCGTCCCTTCTCCCTCGGTGTGTGTGTGTGTGTGTGTGTGTATATATATATATATATATATATATATATGTATATAGCTGCAGAATGGGCAGCTTCCGGGGACAGAGAAAGGAGGATGGTTCACATCCCGGGGCAGGGCTGTAATAAACAAGAACTTTCACTCGCGGGGAAAACAGTGAAGCCTCTGATTTCCAATGGGGAAGGAAACCCAGGGAGAGGGGGCAGAGGAGATTATTCACAAAACCTGCGGCTCCTTGAATCAAAGGCATAGAGTCCTGCAGCACGGAGACAGGCCCTTCCACCCAAACTGGTCTCAGAGTCACAGAAATGTCCAGCACGGAAACAGACCCTTCGGTCCAACTCGTCCATGCCGACCAGATATCATGACCTAATCTAGTCCCATTTGCCAGCACTTTGCCCATATCTCTCTAAACCCTTTCTTGTCATATAATCATCCAGCAGCCTTTAGAACATATAGAACATTACAACGCAGTACAGCCCCTTTGCCCTTGGTGTTGTGCGACCCTGAAACCAATCTGAAGCCCATCTAACCTGCACTATTCCATTTTCATCCATATGTCTATCCAATGTCTATTTCAAATGCTGTAATTGTACCAACCTCCACCACCTCCTCTGGCAGCTCATTCCATTCACGTGCTACTCACTGCATGGATAGGTTGCTCCTTAAATCCCTGTTATATCTTTCCTCTCGCACCCTGACCTCTGCCCTTTAGTTCTGGACTCCCCTACCTTGTGTATTTATCTCAACCATGCCCCTCATGATTGTATAACCTCTACAAGTTTATCATTCAGCCTTCGATGCTCCAGGGAAAACAACCCCAGCCTGTTCAGCCTCTCCCTATAACTCAAATCCTCCAACCCTGTCAACATCCTTGTAAATCATTTCTGAATCCTTTCAAGTTTCACAACATCATTCCGATTGGAAGGAAACCACAACTGCATGCAGTATTCCCATGGTGGCCTAACCAATGTCCTGTACAGCCACAACATGACCTCCCAACATCTATACTTGATGCTCTGACCAAATAAAGGAACGCATACCAAATGCCTTATTCACTATACTATCTACCTCCGACTCTACTTTCAAGGAACCTACTCTCTAAGCTCTCTTTGTTCTCCAACACTCCCCAGGACCTTACCATTGGGTAATGTACCCTGGGTGGCACAGTTTTTCAGTGGTTAGCACTGCTACCTCGCTGCACCAGGGATCCGGTTCAATTCCAGCCTCGGGTGACTGTCTGCACGGAGTTTGCATATTCTCCCTGTGTCTGTTTGGGTTTCCTCTGGGTGCTCTGGTTTCCTCCTCCAGTCCAAAGATGTGCAATTCAGGTGAATTCGCCATGATAAGTTGCCCATAGTGATAGGTGCATTTGCAGGGAGTAGGGGAATGGGTCTGTGCGGGTTACTCTTCTGCGGAGTGTCAGTGTGGACTTGTTGGGCTGAAGGGCCTGTTTCCGCACTGTAGGAAATCTAATCTAATCATTAAGTGGAAATGATCTGCTCTGATTTACTTTTCCAAAATGCAACATCTCACATTTACCTAAATTAAACTCAGTCTGCCACTCCCCAGCCCATTGGCCCATCTGTTCAAGATCCTGTTGTACTCTGAAGTATCTTACTTCGCTGTCCACTAAACCTACAATTTTGCTGTCACTTGCAAACTTACTAACTATACCTCCTATGTTCATATCCAAATCATTTATATAAATGACAAAAAGTAGTGGACCCAGCACAGATCCTTGTGGCACTCCACCTGTCACAGGCCTCCAGCCTGAAAAGGAATCTCTGCCGCCACCCTCTGTCTTCTACCTTTGAGCCAGTTCTGTATTCAAATGATTGGTTCTCCTTGCGTTCCATGAGATCGAGCCTTGCTAACCAGTCTCCCATGGGGAACATTGTCAAATATCTTACAGAAGTCCATATAGATTACATCCACGACTCTGCCCTCATCAATCCTCTTTTAACCTCTTCCAAAAACTCATGATTTATGAAGCATGATTGTCCATGTACAATGCCATTCTGACTATCTCTAATCAGTTCTTGCCTTTCCAAATACATGTAAATCCTATCCCTCAGGATTCCCTCCAACAACTTGCCCACCACTGATGACAGACTCACCGGTCTATAGTTCCCTGGCTTTTAGATTAGATTAGATTAGAGTAGATTACTTACAGTGAGGAAACAGGCCCTTCAGTCCAACAAGTCCACACTGACCCGCCGAAGCGCAACCCACCCATACCCCTACATTTACCCCTTATAACCTAACACTACGGGCAATTTAGCATGGCCAATTCACCTGACCTGCACATCTTTGTGACTGTGGGAGGAAACCGGAGCACCCGGAGGAAACCCACGCAGACACGGGGAGAATGTGCAAACTTTTCCTTACCACCTATCTGAAATTGTTGTAGCATATTAGCCAACCTTCTGGCATCTCACCTGTGACTCTTATTGATACAAATATCTCAGCAAGTGGCCCAGCAATCACTTCCCTAGCTTCCTACAGAGTTCTATGATATACCTGATCAGATCCTGGGGATTTATACACTTTTATGCCTTTCAAGTTATCCAACACCATCTCCTTGTAATATGGACATTTTTCAACATATCACCATCTATTTATCCACGTTCTGTATCTTCCAAGTCCTTCTCCACCGTAAATACTGATGTAACATATTCGCTTAGTACCTCACTCATCTCCTGAGGCTCCACACATAGGCGGCCTTGCTGATCTTTGAGGGGCCCTATTCTCTCTCTAGTTACCCTTTTGTCCTTACTATACTTAAGGATTCTCCTTAACTCTATTTCCCAAAGCTATCTCATGTCCCATTTTTTGCCCTCCTGATTTCTCTCTTAGTATACTCTTACTACCTTTATACTCTTCTGAAATATCACTAAATCTCTCCTGTCTGTGCCTGATATATGCTTTCTCCTTTTTCTCAGATAAAAACTCAATTCCTCTTGTCATTCAGCAATACCTGCAACGTCCAACCTTACCTTTTATCCTCACAAGAATATACTGTCTCTTGACCCTTCGTATCTCACTTTTGAAAGCACGCAAACCCCATTTCCCTGCACTTGGCCCATCTCCATCTTATCCATGTATTGGGGACAAACTGAGGACTGCAGATGCTGGAGATCAGAGTCGAATCTGGTGCTGGAAAAGCAAGGCAGGCAGCGTCAGAGGGGCAGGAGAATCGAAGTTTTGGGCATAAGCCCTTCCTGATGAAGGGCTTATGTCAAAACATCAATTCTCCTGGTCCTTGGATGCTGCCTGACATGCTGTCCTTATCCATGCATTTGGCCAAATGCCTTTTAAATGTTGTTAATGTACCAGCCTCAACCACTTCTGCTGGCAGCTCATTCCATATGTGTACCACCCTCTGTGTAAAAAAGCTGCCCCTCAGGTTCCCTTTTATTCTTACCCCTCTAACCTTAAACTCATACCCTTCATTCCTCGATTCACCAACCCTGGGAAAACATTGAGTGCATTCATCTATCCATCCCACTCATGATCTCATACACTTTTACAAGATACATTCCCCCATTCTCCTACACTGGACAGAAAACAGCCTAGCTTCCCCAGCCTCTTCCTATAACTCAGTCTCTTGAGTCCTGGAAACATCCTTGTAAAGTTCTTCTGAATTCTTTCCACTTTAATAACATCCTTCCTATAGCAGGGTGACCAAAACTGAACATAATAGTCCAAGTGCAGCCTCACCAACCTCCGGTATAAATGTAACATAACTTCCCAATTTCTATACTCAATGCCCTGACTGATGAAGGCCAGTGTACCAAAACCCTTCTTCACAGCCTGTCTACCTGTAACTCCACTTTCAGGTAGCTGTGCAGCTGAACTCAAAGGCCCCTCTGTTCCACTACATGCCTTCAGGCCCTACCATTCACTCCAAACTCCTACCTCGAGTTGACTTTCCAACCTGCAACACTCACACATCTCTATATTAAACTTCATTTGCCATTCCTCAGCCCGCTTCCCATCTGAACAAGATCCTGCTGCAATATCTGATCACATAAGAACATAATATCATAAGAACTAGGATCAGGAGTAGGTCATCTGACCCTTTGAGCCTTGAGCTATATGAGGTTTGGAGGCCTTGAGCTATATGGAGAGGCTAAATAGGCTGGGGGGATTTTCCATGGAGCGTCAGAATGTGAGGGTTGACCTTGTAGTGGATTATACAATCATGAGGGGCATGGATAGGGTAAATAGCCAAGGTCTTTTTTTCAGGGTAGGGGAATACAAAACTGGAGGGCTTAGGTTTAAGGTGAAGTGGGGAGTTCTGGTTAAATGGGGAGTTCTGATTAAGTGGGGAGTCAGTGGGAGGAGATCTCTGACCGCTCTGAGCAATGACTTTATATGCGACTGTGGGGAGTGGGACTGACTGGAAATGCTGTACAAAGAGCTAGCACAGGTACAATGGACCGAACAAACTCCTTTCATTACTGCAGTGGTTCCAGTGCACAGCCAGACAGAACTAGCCAAATGGAGCCTTTCAGACACGTCTGCTGTTACCGACCAGAGCAGACCCCTTCAGAATATACTGGGAAGTTAGCCTGGACCCTGACATTTTCTGACTTTAAAGGTAACTGTAAGGTGTTCTGTTCCAGATATAATTCAATTGGTTAAACTGCCCGACATGAAGCAAAGCACAATTTATTCAAACACTATCGTTAAAATACAACAAAAGGACGATGAACGTGGAATTACAACTCTATTGGAAAACTTAAACGGGACCCTGGGAAGTGATTAGACATCACCCCCCGCCCCATATTCCCATCCCCCAGGATATCGAAGTCCCCGCTCCCCAGGCTAGCAATTTTCCTGTTTTCCCATCGATATCTTCTTATACTCAGATGGAGGGGTGACTGTAGCTGCGCTGAGCAGTTGAATGGAACTGAACTTTTGGTCAAACAGCCCCAGTTTCTCATACTCTCCCTTCGTGAATTCCTTGGAATCGCCGGTGTACCTCTTGCCAGTGTAAGCCATCCAGGGGTTCCCAACCACCTTCAGGGAGCGAGCAGTCTGATTGAAGAAGAACACCCCAAGATCCGGGGTGCTGCTGTGGAAGGTTTCCTTTCTGCCTGTGAGGCCCTCCTGATCGTACAGAGTTATCTCACTCATCGCTGTGGTGATCTCCTGGAGAGTCTTGGAGGGAGGGTAACAGTCTCTGTGTCTGAGAGGAGCAGCCTTTATATCTGTGTCTGATCCCTGACAGCTCAGTAACTGTGACCAGGAGGTGGGATCTCAGTGTCCTCCTCCTCCTGGAACAGTTCCCATCGTTGCTTCTCAGAAACCAACAGGGCCAGGAGGGGTGGTGGTGGGTTGTTGATCTTGGCCCTGCCTTACAGTGCACCATTGATACCAATGCTCCCAATCTCAGGTCTGAGTCACTTCGGCATTATCATTTATGAGCCTGAATTGATTAGAGACCATGGTCTTATCACAGCCCAATGTTAACTCTCCCCTTTTGTCCTTTTCAACTTTCTCCCTATTCTCCTGGATCTTTCAACTTTTCCGCACTAACTCCCCTTTCTTTCTGAGTAGATGCGATCAGCCAGAGATGATAAACTGATAACCTCATTTCTTTCTTTTTCTCATTCTCTCTCTGTCCCGGGAAATCTGCCAATTGTTTGAAGCGAATGCAATTAAACATACCGTTCGGGGAATTGACTTTCTGTGGCCACTTCAACCATTTGGTGACAGGTTTGACAGAATCAGGGCAGTAATGGACATACATGTGTGTTCAAGATAGTCCCTTCTGAGAGTACACCTTATGATAGACGTCTTTCGCCATTTTGTTGACAATTCTTATGCTCTTGTGTTCTAACACACACACACACACGCTTCTGAGCAGACTCTAACCCCTTTTCTCTGGGGGATTTTCTCCTCTTTTCTCTGTCAGGATTCAAACCCAATCTCTTTGGAGTGACACAAATCCCTTTTCTCTCGGGGGAATCTAACCTATTCTCTCTGAATGGACTCTGACCCCTTTTCTCTGGTTCCTGTAGGCGGCTCAAAGCGCTTTCCTTTAATTCCTAAATATTCGGGCACTCTGGACCTACATTTACTACAAATTCAAATTTATTTTATCATCTCTCCGGATTGGTTTACCATTACTCCAACACAGGTCACAACCCTGTTTCGCCATTTCGGTGGAACCTCCACAAATTGTTGAGCAAATGATTAAAAAATGTATAAAATAAAGAAAAGAACTACTGTCGTAAGAAATCTCACAACAGAATTTGAGTTTGGACAAATTTGCACAGAAGTATTATCAAATCGCTAGACTGAGCTATATTGGAAGTTTAAGATTTATGGGTCATCTTAGAGAAAGAACAAAGTATGTATTTTTTTAATCAAACAGATATGTTTGACTTCATTTTTAACTACTATAAAATGATGTACCTTTGATCACACATCTCTCCAGACGTCTGGAATTAGATTGGTGGTAATAATTAAATAGCAAAATTGGATATGATTAAGCAATTAGGGATAGAGAGAGGTGTCAGAAGGAAAGCAAGTCAGAATAATGGGTTGAAATGATGATTAAAGTAAACAGCGTCGAAGAGTATGGTGCTAGAAAAACACAGCCAGTGGGGAGTACGAGAATCAACGTTTCAGCATAAGCCCTTAATCAGAAATGAGGCTTATGGGCTGGGATGGAGGGGGCGCAGTGTGACGAAAGGGAAGGAGTGGGGCTGGGAGCATAGGTAGCTGGGAAAGTGGTAGGTGGATGAAGGCGGAGGTGACAGTGATAGGCCAGAGAGGATGGAGGAGCATATAGGTGGAAAGGAAGATGGACAGGTAGGACCGTTCAAGAGGGCAGTGGCGAGTTGGAAGGTTGGGAATGGTATCAGGTGGGGGAGGCAAATAGGAAAACTGGAGAAATCCACACTGATCCTGTGTGGTTGCAGCGTCCTAAGGTGGAAGATGAGGTGTTCGTCCTCCAGGCATCAGGTGGTTAGGGATTGGCGATAGAGGAGGCCCAGGACCTGCATATCCTTGGCAGAGTGGGAGGTGAGTTAATGCGTTCAGTCACAGGGCGATGGAGTTAGTTAATGCAGGTGTCCCAGAAATGTTCCTCAAATGATCTGCAAGTTGGCGTTCTGTCTCCCCAGTGTAGAGGAGACAACATTGGATGCAACGTATGCAGTAGCTGGCCTATGTGGAAGTACAGACAAATTTCTGATGGAGGTGGAAGGATCTTTTCGCGCTTTGGATGGAAATGAGGCAGGAGGTGTGGGTGCAGGGTTTGCAATTTTTGCAATTGTAGGGAATGTGCCAGGAGGGGAGGGTGGGTAGGTGAGGGGCATGGGCCTGACAAAGGAGTAGCAGAAAGGATGGTCTCTGCGAAATGCAGATAGGTGTGGGGAGGGAAATATATCCCTGGTGGTGAGGTCTGATTGCAGATGGTGGCAATGGTGGAGGATGATGCGATGTGTCCAGAAGTTGGTGGGATAGAATATGGGTCAGGGAGGTTTCTGTCCTTGTTGCTATTGGAGGGGTGGTTCAAGGGCGGAGATGTAGGAATTGGAGGAGATACGCTGGAAGGCATCTTCGTCCACGTAGGAGGGGAATTTTTTGGATATTGAAGAAGGAGGCCATCTGGGATATTCTATCGTGGAATTGGTCCTCCTGGGAGCAAGTGTGGCAGAGATGGAGGAATTGGGAAGAAGACATTGCATTTTTACAGGAGGCAGGGTGGGAGGAGGTGTAGTCCAGGTAGCTGTGCGAGTCCATGGGTTTGTACTGGATGTCTGTGTTGAGTTGGTCATGTATTTTAGTGAAAAGAAAGGTTAGGTGAGTGTACGAAACTGACAGTTTTCTCTCGGTGACGATTTTTTTCCATGTTTCTCCTGGTGAATGTGGCGCTCTAGCCACGACCTGAGGCAGCGTGACTGAAGGTGGAGAGACAAGTCAAACTTCAGAGATCTTTTAATTAGATCATATGAGAGTCAAGATTGTGTCACATTGTCTTGGTATGCTGATGTAAGTGTGCAGCAGTGAAGCAATAAATATGAGTGAATGCTTGGTTAAAAAATAAGATTACATTGAAGAATGGGCCTCAGACATGTACATTTACTTGACAAACAGGTTAGTGTGGCTTGGAAGAGCATGGTTTAAACAATAAGACTCTGACACATAATCCATAGAGAAGTTGACTGAAAGCAGTGATAGTCAGATGAATTGAACGAAAAAAAAAACAAAACAAACAAGGAATCATTTACAGATACCTCAGGAATCAGAACAGGGGAATTTTGAGTCCATGTATAATGTTAACGAATCGCCTCTTTGCAGAATCACATCGCTCTGGACTGGATCTTAGATGAGAAAGGTGGCACCTGTGTCCTCGAAGGTCGGGAATGTTGCACCTACATCCCTGATAACTCTGAAGAAACAAAACTGACAAACACAAAGTCATGCAGCTCGTCACATAGTCTTACCACACCTTGTTCCTTTTCACCTTCAGTTAGATAAGAAGACATTATAAACCACATTGTGACAATAATGTACAGATAAAAACTGGTGTTGCTATGCAATTATGAGCTTATCACAACTTATTCCGGGTAAACCAGGTAAGAACATCAGAACTAGGAACAGAAGTAGGCCATCCTACCATTCAATAAGATCATGGCTGATCTTTCACTTATCCACCTGCTCACCATAACCTTTAATTCCTTTACAGTTCAAAAAATTATCTATCTTAACTTTAAAAACACTCACCAACTTAGCCTCAACGACTTCACTGGACAGGCAATTCCACAAATTGACAGCTCTCTGGGTGAAGACGTTCCTCCTCAATTCTGTTCTAAATTTGCTCCCCCTAATTTTGAGGCTATGCCCGGTAGTCTTATTATCTCCCATCATTGGGAACATCCTCCCTGCTTCTATCTTATCTGTTCCCTTCATAATTTTATATGTTTTGATAAGATCCCCTTCATTCTTTTCAATTCCACTGAATATAATCCCAGTCCACTCTGTCTCTCCTCTTAAACAAATCCAGTCAACTCTGGAATCAAACTAGTGAACCTCCTCGGTACCCTCTCCAGTGCCAGTGAATTCCTTACAAAATAAGGGGAAGTTTTAAATCCCATTCAAACTGCAAAATAGAATTTAAGGCAAATGAGCTACTGCTCAATGACATATTGCGAAAGCAATATGTGATTGGTCTGCAGTGTTGCCAAGGCTTGAAATTGATATGTTTTTGGTCAATAAGAATAGATTAGATTACTTACAGATTAGATTAGATTCGTGGGCGGCACGGTGGCACAGTGGTTAGCACTGCTGCCTCACAGCGCCTGAGACCCGGGTTCAATTCCCGCCTCAGGCAACTGACTGTGTGGAGTTTGCACGTTCTCCCCGTGTCTGCGTGGGTTTCCTCCGGGTGCTCCGGTTTCCTCCCACAGTCCAAAAGATGTGCAGGGTCAGGTGAATTGGCCATGCTAAATTGCCCGTAGTGTTAGGTAAGGGGTAAATATAGGGGTATGGGTGGATTTCGCTTCGGCGGGTCGGTGTGGACTTGTTGGGCCGAAGGGCCTGTTTCCACACTGTAATGTAATCTAATCTAATCTAAAGAATAAACCAATTTTTGATTGACATGGACTTGCATATAAAAGTGTGATTGTAACAGCATGCGGAGCGTTCAATATGTGAGGGTTTTCTGATCCTTTTGGCTGACTGTCATTGTTTGAAATAAAAGGAAGCTGTGTGTGGAATATGCTGTTGTCTGGCTGACCATTTATTTGACAATTCTTGGAGGCTCCACCAAGATGGCGAACCCTTTGGCTTGCGGTACAGTCGTGGAGACAGTGTCTCATCGGTAACCAAACCAGCTGCAGCATATGAAAGATAGGGACTTTATCCCTTTAGTTTGATTACCGATGAGAAAGGAGGTTTGTGACCTGTGTTCCAGGATTGAGAGAAGCCAATCAGGAATGTCAATGGTCCAGACTTGAATATGTGATGTGAGTGAATATTGCTCCAGCATGCTGGAATATATCGGATAAGAAACAGGATTAGAGTCTCTTCAGGGAAAAGGGATTAGGTTCCCCCAGGGAAAAGGGGTTAGAGTCCCCACCTGTGTCTGAATGCAAGGTCAGACAGATTGATGAGATGATAGTATGAATATCTTTGCAATAAATTGTGCCGAGGGACCTCAGGGTAAGATTGGGCACATTGACATAATAGATTCAGGGACCCCGCTGACAGAACTTTGAGATATATGATTGTGTGGTTGTACATATTATGTGTTATGTGTTGCCGAGGTCTGGTAAGTTAGGTCACTGTGAAGAACCGCTGAGTTACAAACAAAAATGCCCTAACCATTTTTTTGGTCTGATAACTGGTGAATTGACTGAGGAGTGAGTTTTGTCCAACAAATATCTCAGATAACCAGACAGAGCCGGGATTAAGAGCACAAATGGGCCACGTGAAGGTCAAAGAAAGTGGGTTCGAGAACCTCAGTTGGAGCAACAGGCTCATTATTGGCCTAACACAACTAGTCGGGAAAATGGGAAACAATGTCTTTCAAGAGGCTCACCCTCAGAAGGGAACAACTTTGACATACATGTATGTCATTATGGGCCGGACTTCATAATATTTGTCGACAAGCGGGTGAAATGGACCCAGAACACTGGGAAACCGTTTCCCCTGATGGTACCTTTATTTGAAATTGTATGAAATAACCAGCAGATGTCCTAGGACAAAGGGAGAAGGAGAAAAAGACTGAAATTTGGTGGTCAGTTTCTCATTCTTTACAGACCAAATCTAATAAGAGATTGGAGGATTCAGTGTGGAAAAGTAGAGAAGTCGAAGAGAGTAAGAGGAAAGTCATAATGGTCAATAGAGCAGGCAGTGACAAAATCATGGTCTTAAATACACCGACAACCCAGAGTGATCGTGATGAGGAGACTCAAACTCTTGACTGGGAGGATCCATGGGATGATATTGAAAAGTGATGAGGATGGAGGGGTTACATTGTTGAAGAAATGATCAGCCAAACGACAGTACATTTCACACACAGTTTATTTTAATGCAGGCAATGAGAGTCAGACAGCAAGGTCCCAAGCATATTTATCCCAACACACACAATTACAATCACATTACTATACACACGCCCATCTCAATCATATTTCGTTTCTTCTTATTGACCAATTTCTTCTTGATTATGAACCTTAATAACAGTTATTCCTTAATAGGTCATCTGCATTAAACTCCTGCAGTTGAGTGTGGTTTAGAGTTTTCTCTTTTCTTGCTTTACTGTAACAGGCTGGGTAGGCATATGTGACCTGTGGTAAACATACGTAAATACCCGCACAGCAGCACAAGGATTCATCTGTACATTTTTCTGTTTCAATATATTTTTTTCCACACTCCCACCTTTTGCCCTGAACGGACAACCTTAAATGTCAATCTGAGACAGTCTTTGGGATTCGATATCCTCATCCTCCAGGATTATCACCGTTGGACCATCGCGCTGACTGTAGCTTACATTACACCGTAGCTGGTGCAAAGGGTCCTGATACACCCTACTAGAACCAAAACAATTACAATCAGGAGCAGTATCCCAAGACCCCACTGAACAATTGAGCTTCCCCAATTTCCAAAAATACTGCTCAACCAACTAACAAATCCCCAGCAATCATTGAGTTCATGTAACTTGGCCATTTCCTTTTGGATATGCTCAGTCAGGTTCGTGATTTCTTCGGAGTTATCAGGAATGTAGGTGCAACATTCCTGACCTATGAGGGCACAGGGGCCACCTTTCTCAGACAAGATCCGGTCCAGAGCAATGTTACTCTGCTCGATCACCAAGTTCACCAGGAAAGCCAAGGACACAAACATCACGAAGAGAAAACTGCCAGTTTAATACTATCGCCAAAACGTCCATTTCACTCAAATACACATTAACTTCAATTGCTATTACAACCCATTATTCAAATTTGTTTTGCTTCTGCTACCACTGGTAATTGTTCAATCTCATCCAATGTTGATATTTAATTGTCACTGCCAATCTAATCACAGACATCTGAAGGGATATGTAGCACATGGTAAATTATTGTATAATGTTTTGAAACAGAAGTCAAACATTTCTATTTGATTCAGGCAAAACATACTTCACACTGATGTCAGTGGTGGGAAAGTTGCTGGAGAAGGTAATGAGGGTTAAAATCTGTTTATATTTGGAAAAGAATGGGCTTATCACTGATCGGCAATAGATCGTGCCTTACTAACTTAGAGTTCTTTGAGGCAGTGACCAAGCTGACAGATGAAGGAAGGGCTGTAGATGTCATATACATGGACTTTACTAAGAGGTTTGATAAGGTTCCCCATGGTAAACTAATGGAGAAAGTGAAGTCACATGGTGTCCAGAGTGTTTTGTAGCTAGGTGGATAAAGAACTAGTTGAGCAACAGGAGACAGAGAGTAGTAGTTGAAGGGAGTTTCTCGAAATGGAGAAAGGTGACCAATGATGTTCCACAGGGATTAGTTCTGGGGCCATTGTTGCTTGTGATTTACACAAATGATCTGGAAGAGGGCATTGTTGGCCTAGTCAGTGAATTTGCAGATGACACGAAGATTGGTGGAGTAGCAGTAAGCATAGGGGACTGTCAAAGAATACAGGACAATATAGATAGTCTGGAGAGTTGGGCGCAGAAGTAGCAGATGGAGTTCAATCCGGGCAAATGTGAGGTGATACATTTTGGAAAGTCTAATTTTAGAGCAAACTATAGTGTAAACAAAGAGTCTTGGGAAAAGTTGATGAGCAGAGAGATCTGGGAGTTCAGATCCATTGCACCCTGAAGGTGGCTGCACAGGTGGATAAAGTGGTCAACAAGGCATAAGGTATGCTTGCCTTCATTGGACGGGGTATTATGTATAAGAGCTGGAAGGTCATGTTAAAATTGTACAAGATATTGTTTAGGTCACATTTAGAATATTGTGTGCAGTTCTGGTCGCCACATTACTAAAATGATGTGGACGCTTTGGAGAGGGTAAGAGAAGGTTTATGAGCATGTTCCTGGTATGGAAGGTGCTAGCTATGAAGAGAGGTTGAGTAGATCAGGATTGTTTTCATTAGAAAAAAAGGGGATTGATGGGGGACCTATTTGAGATCTACAAAATCATGAAGGGTATAGACAGGGTGGATAGAGATAAACTTTTTAACAGGATGAGGGTTTCAATAACAAGAGGTCACGTGTTCAAGGTGAGAGGTGAAAAGTTTAAGGGGGATATACGCAGCAAGTACTTTACACAGAGGGTGGTAGGTGCCTGGAATGCATTGCGAGCAGAGGTAGTAAAGGCAGGCATGGTAGATTCATTTAAGATTTATCTGGACAGACACATGAGTAGCTGAGGAGCAGAGGGATACAGATGCTTAGGAATTGGGTGGATTTGGATCGGTTCAGGCTTGGAGTGTTGAGGGCTTCTTCATGGGCTGTAAAGTTTCTTTGTTCTTTGTTCATTTATTCTTTCTCTGAGATGACCCATTAATCTTAAACTTACTTTATAACTCATTCGAGATATTAGATATATTTCCTGACGGGCCCTACCTTCTCCCTTGATCGTGATTTGGAGATACCGGTGTTGGACTGAGGTGTACAAAGTTAAAAATCATACAACACCAGGTTATAGTCCAACAAGTTTAATTGGAAGCACGAGCTTTCAGAGTGCTGCTTCTTCATCAGGTGGATGTGGAGTACACAATTGTAAGACACAGAATATTTGGCAAAAATTTCCAGTGTGATGTAACTGAAATTATACATTGAAAAATACGTTGATTATTTGTTAAATCTCTCATCTGTTAGAATGACCATGTTAGTTTCACTTCTTTCATATGTAAATCACAAAGTTCTTTAAAAGTTACATTCTCAGGTTAACTGTAACAATTGTTGTCAGCCAAATAAGATGTTAAGATGTTGAAGGTGTTCGCCCTCTGTGTTCCCTGTCTGTGCCATAATGTTTAGACTGATTCTAATCTAAAAAGTGAGTTAACAAAGTCTTACATGGATTCATGCGGTTTTTGAGCACAGTTCAATGTAACTCTGTAAGTACAAATTTACCCCACAAATATATGTGTATTTGTGCATGTAGGTTTGTCTGTGTCATTTTGTGTGTGGGTCTGTGGCAGGGTTGTGAGTGTGAGAGAGTGTGTATACGTGTGTGTGTGAGTGTAAAGGAGTCTAAGTTTGTGAGAGGGTGCATGTGTGAGTGTGGGAGTTTGTGTGTCTGTGGGAGTGTGTGTGTGTGCATCTGTGCACGTGTGTGTGCACGTGTGTATGTGTGTGTGTGTGTGCGCAGGAGTGTTTGCGTGTGTGGACATTGCAATGGTGGTCACCTGTAGTGTGACATGAACCCAAGGTCCGGGTTGAGTCCCTCCCTATGGGTACTGAACTTAGCTTACAGCCTCTGCTCGGCCACTTTTCGCTGTTGACTGTCCTGAAGTCTGCCTTGGAGGATGGTCACCTGAACGTCTGAGGTCGAATGTCCTGGACCGCTGAAGTGTTCTCCAACTCGGAGGGAACACTCCTGTCTGTTGATTGTTGTGCGGTGCCCATTCACCCATTGCTGCATCCTCTGCTCGGTTTCACCAATGTTCCATGCCTCAGGGCATCCTTACCTGCAGCATATGAGAGAGACAACGTTGGCTGAGTCGCTTGAGTACCTGCCTTCTCCCTGATCATTCTCTTATTCCTCATGTATAAATAAAATGCCTTTGGGTTCTCCGCAATCTTTCCTGCCAAGCCTTTTTCGTGCCACCTCCTGGCTCTCCTCAGTCCATTTCTGAGCTCCTTTCCCCAGTATCTTTCTGCAGTTCAAGCTTTTTGGGGATCTCTCACCTGGAGATTTCTGTAATCCTTCCCAAAGTTGTCTGGGAAGTTCCAAGGGCTCTTAACTTGTCTCCATTTATTGGTGCCCAAATATGCATCCATCATCAGCTCAATGTCCTCACAATTTGGGATGTGGCTTTCGCACAAGATCTCTAACTTTTGTAGGTTATCCTCAATTTTTGATTTTGGTCTGGGCCTTATTTCGACTCTACCGCATAACTCGGAGGGTATCCAGGACTAGTAGACATGGATGATCTGGCTGTCTCAGACCAGGAAATGTGAACACAGGGAGCTGACGGACTGGTCCACTTCTACCTGCCTCTTTGGAGCAGATGTTAGGGCTGAGATCACCACTTTCTGTAACCCACGCCGATCTTGAATGGTACAGTTGCCATACCAGGTAGTGGTACATCCAGACAGAAAGCTGTCGATGGCGCACCTATAAAAGTTGGCAACGGTATTCACTACCATGCCACAAATTCCCTCAACTGCCTGAGGAAGAGGAAAAGTTGTTAGGCCTTTGTAACCAGTACGTCCACATGAAGAGTCCAGGAAGGCTTGTTGTGGATAACCACCCCCAAGAGCTTGACACTCTCCACTTGTTCCACCTCTGTGCTGTTAATGTGTAGGGGGGCATGAGTAACATGCCGTCGAAAGTCAGTAATGAGTTCCTTGGTTTTGCTGGCATTGAGAGCTGGGTTGTTCTCAGTACAGCATTTTTCCAGGTTTTCCACTTCCCGTCTGTAATCTGTTTCGTTGCCATCTTAGATTCAACCGACTATGTCATCAGCAAACTTGTAAATGGCATTAATCTGGTATTTGGTGACGCAGTCATGGGTATACAGTGAATAAAGTAGGGGGCTGAGTATGCACCCATGGGGGGTTCCAGTGTTGAGTGTTAGTGAGGATGAAATATTGTCCCCAGTCTTCACTGATTGTGGCCTGTGGGTCAGGAAACTGAGTGTCAAGTTGCAGGGAGTGGGACTTAGTCCAAGATCACTAAGTTTAGTAATCAGTCTCAAGGGGATAATAATGTTGAAGGCTGAACTGTAGTCAATGAGCAGGATTCTTATGTAGCTGTTCTTGGTGTCAAGGTGTCCGAGGAAGGAGTGAAGGGCAAGTGATATGGCATCTGACGCAGATCTGTGGGTCCAATAGGCAAATTGAAGTGGATCAAGAGTAGTGGGGAGGCTGGAATTGGTTAATGCCATAACCAGCCTTTCAAAGCTTTTAAATGTGGATAAGGATAAAGCAGTAGATATATTTTACATAGATTTCAGTAAGGCATTTCATAAGATTCCCCATGATAGGCTCTTGCACAAAATATAGAGACCTGAGATTGAGGGGGATGTAGTGATTTGCAATCAGAAATTGGCGAGCTGAAAGAAGATAGAGGGTGGTGGTTGATGAGAAATATTCATCCTGGAGTTCAGTTACTAGTGGTGTATTGTCAGGATCTGTTTTGGGTCCACTGCTGCTTGTCATTTTTATAAGTGACCTGGATGAGGGCATAGAAGGATGGGTTATAGTCAGTTTGCGGATGACACTAAGGTCGGTAGATTTGTGGATAGTGATGAAGAATGTTCGAAATGGTTCAAAGGAGATTTACCAGGATGTTGCCTGGTATCAAGGGAAGGATTTGCGAAGAATGACTGAGAGACTTGACGCTGTTTTTGTTAGAGAGAAGGTTCAGATGTGACTTAATTGAATCATAAGATAATCAGATGGTTAGTTCTGGTGAACAGTGAGAGCCTTTTTCCTCAGGTGGTGATGGCTAACATAAGGGGGAATAGTTTTAAATGGAGAGGTTATAGATATAGGACAAATGTCAGAGGTAGTAGGGGCATGGAATGCACTGCCTGCAACAGAGGTAGACACACCAACTTTAAGGGCATTCAAATGGTCATTGGATAGGTATATTGATGATGATGGAATAGTGTAGGTTAGATGGGTTTCAGATTGGTTTCTCAGGTTGGCACAACATGAATGCTGAAGGGCCTGTACTATGCTGTAATGTTCTATTTTCTATGACTCTCACCCTTCTCTCTTGGGGAATTCTAACCCATTCTCTCTTGGAGGTCTCCAACTCATCTCTCTGAGAGGACTCTCACCTGTTTTCCCTGGTTCCCAAGGGCAGGCTCAAAGCCCCTTTCTCTAATTCCCGTGGGTGGGATCGAAGACGCTTTCATTAATTACTAAATATTCGAGCACTCTGGAACGACATTCACCACAAATTCAAATCTATATTGTCATTTCTCCTGAATTGGCTTACCTGAAAATCGAACACAGGTCACATCCCTGTTTCTCACTGGTAACTGAACCAAAGGGATAAAAGTCCCTACCTTTTATATACCGAGGCTGGTTCGTTTATTGGTGAGGCGCAGTGCACAGAACGGTACTTCAAGCCAAAGGTTTAGCCGTCTCGGTGGAACATCCAAGAATTGCTGAAGGAACAATCAGTTCGATGACAGTACATTTCACACACAGTTCCTTTTATTGCAAGCAACGAGAGATAGCGAGCAGGGTACCAAGATCATCACATCATGAGCACTACGCAGGAAATTATAATCACATTTTTGTATACAAGTCCATGTCAATCTTATTGTCGAATTACAAGCCTTAATAAGAGTTGTGTCCTTCATAGTTCATCTACTTGAAGGTCCTGCAGTTGAGTGTGGTTTAGAACTTTCTCTTTTCTTGCTTTACTGTAACAGACTGGGTAGGCCGATGTGACCTGTGGTAAACATACGTAAATCACCACACAGCAGCACAAGATTTCATCTGTACATTTTTCTGTCTCAATTTAACCCTATCCACAACGTTCAGTGACTTTGCTTGAACTAGAACATAGAACATAGAATATAGAACAATACAGCACAGAACAGGCCCTTCGGCCCACGATGTTGTGCCGAACATTTGTCCTAGCTTAAGCATCCATCCATGTACCTATCCAATTGCCACTTAAAGTTCGCCAATGATTCTGCCACTCCCACAGGCAGTGCATTCCATGCCCCCACCACTCTCTGGGTGAAGAAAGTACCCCTGTGCATTCCATGCCCCCACCACTCTCTGGGTGAAGAAAGTACCCCTGACATCTCCCCTATACCTTTCACCCTTCACCTTAAATTTATGTCCCCTTGTAACACTCTGTTGCACCCGGGGAAAAAGTTTCTGATTGTCTACTCTATCTATTCCTCTGATCATCTTATAAACCTCTATCAAGTCACCCCTCATCCTTCTCCGTTCCAATGAGAAAAGGCCTAGCACGCTCAACCTATCCTCATACAACGTATTCTCCATTCCAGGCAACATCCTGGTAAATCTTCTCTGCACCGTCTCCAATGCTCCCACATCTTTCCTAAAGTGAGGCGACCAGAACTGCACACAGTACTCCAAATGTGGCCTAACCAAAGTCCTGTACAGCTGTAACATCACTTCACGACTCTTGAATTCAATCCCTCTGCTAATGAACGTTAATACACCATAGGCCTTCTTACAAGCTCTATCCACCTGAGTGGCAACTTTCAAAGATCTATGAACATAGACCCCAAGATCCCTCTGCTCCTCCACCTTACTAAGAACCCTACCGTTAACCCTGTATTCCGCATTCTTATTTGTTTTTCCAAAATGGACAACCTCACACTTGGCAGGGTTGAACTCCATCTGCCACTCCTCAGCCCAGCTCTGCATCATATCCAAGTCCTTTGCAGCCGACAAGAGCCCTCCTCACTATCCACAACTCCACCAATCTTCGTATGATCTGCAAATTTACTGACCCACCCTTCGACTCCCTCATCCAAGTCATTAATAAAAATTACTCTACCCTGCACTGCTCTACCCTCATCCACATGCTTGGTCACCTCCTCAAAGAATTCAATAAGACTTGTAAGGCAAGACCTACCCTTCACAAATCCGTGCTGGCTGTCCCTAATCAAGCAGTGTCTTTCCAGATACTCATAAATCCTATCCCTCAGTACCCTTTCCATTGCTTTGCCTACCACCGAAGTAAGACTAACTGGCCTGTAATTGCCGGGGATATCCCTATTCCCTTTTTTGAACATCCACCTGAGTGGAAACACTCTGAATATCTCTGAATGATATTTGGGTATTGAGTGAAATACTGGATGCCCACCTGTGTAAATACGATTATAAACAGGTTGCAAACACGTATGAAACAAATGTTTTGTGCTGTCTGTATAGGATGGGAAATTAAAAGCTGGAATAAAATCTCAAGAATCCTGCAAATTGCCAGCACCAATTACAAGTTCAGCAGGAGAAACATAAGGAACATATATGTTGGTGATGAAACTAGACTTCCTGAAGAAGTGCTTATGCCCGAAACGTCGATTCTCCTGTTCCTTGGATGCTGCCTGACCTGCTGCGCTTTTCCAGTAACACATTTTCAGCTACCCGATAGAATCCCTGGGACTGATCCAGGTAGGGGATATGGCCTGGGTAAGAAAGGGGTAAACTGAGACCTTGTTACACCTGGGGCCCATGCAGTCATTGATCCCAGCTCTGTCTCATTAGGGCTCAGGGGGAGCTTTGCAACGTTTATTGTCTCCAATCCCGTTCCCCTTTTCCATCAGATCCAGCAGCTGGGAAGAGGGTGACAATCCCAGATCAAGGATGGTTCACATTAATCCCTCTGATGATGCATCCTTAGGAAACTCTCGCACTGATCCTGTGGCCAAGACAGCAGCCACAGGATGGTCTGGGACTGTGGTACACCCACGTGTTGCCCTCACTGCTCCTGGCAGTTCCGCACCTACCCTTGCGGATTCAATCAGAACCCAGCACTGCAGGACAATCTGCCTGGCAAGTTGCAGGAGGTCTCTGACAACGAGACGGTTTAAGGGTCTCCCATGATGACCCTGTGATAGAGCCCTCTGCCTTGTTACCCTGGCTTGCCGACGTGTCACAACTTTACATACGCGGGAACAGGAGGGGTGAATAGTATTATACAGCAATCATAGCATGTACCAGGCTTCACCAATAAAGCTGAAAATAAGGGCTTGATCGATGGTATGTGTGGGATTCGAGATTATAGGTCTCGACATTAACCCACTCACAAGTGCTTTATATTTACTCATTCATAAATCCCTGCTATTACACAGAATCATTCGTTCATTCATGACACCGCGGTTCGGTAGTATATTTTACAATCACAAAGTAGACCAAATTAAAACAACCTGTAAGTGCAGTTGTGGGGGTCAACAGAAACCCACAGGGCTGGAAAGAATAAAAGGGAAGAATTAATTGAATCAGAGAAACTTCATTGGACTGGAATGAAAGTTTCCAGTGACAGCATCCGTGATCGAAAGAGAGTTAAAAATCACACAACACCAGGTTATAGTCCAACAGGTTTACTTGGAAGCACTAGCTGTCAGAGCGCTGCTCCTTCATCAGATAGCTAGTGGGGCAGGATCATAAGACACAGAATTTACAGCAAAGAATCACAGTTCATGCAATTAAAACAATATATTGGACAAACCTCCCAGCAATCTAGGTTGTGTGGTATAATGTTTAACTTTGTCCTCCCCAGTCCAACACCAGCACTTCCACATTAAATGTATGAGGTTACAGTCTGCCTGTACTCCAATCTTGGGTCAGGCTGTATCTATTACCAAAGTAGGAATTTGTAAAGTGTCACATGGATTGACTGCAAACAGATTGTGTGCTCTTTGAACAAAATAGAATGTTTCTGTAAATCAAATCTGCAAATGCAAATTCACCCCACAGACATATATCCGTGTATATGTGCATGTGAGAGATAGAGAGTGTGTGTGGGAGAGAGTGTGAATATGTGCATGCACGTGTGTGTGAGAGTGTGTGTGTGTGTGTGTGCAGTGTCGTGGGGTTACGTGTCATGTGACATGAACTCAAGGTCCCGGTTGAGGACATCATCATGGGTACTAAACCTAGCTGTCAACCTCTGCTCGGACACTCTGTGTTGATGTCTGTCCCAAAGTCCGTCTTGGAGGATCGTCACCCGAAGATGCAAGGCCAAATGTCCCTGACCACTGAAGTGTTCCCTGACTGATAGGGAACATTCCTGTATGGTGATTGTTGTGCGATGTCCATTCATCCTTTGGCGTAGCGTCTGCTTGGTCTCACCAATGTACCATACCTCGGGGCATCCTTACCTGCAGTGTATGAGATAGACAATGTTGGCGAAGTCACATGAGTACCTGCCACGTACATGGTGGATTGGAGAGAGCAGGTAGGAGTGACCATTTAACGTAGTAAGAGTCCTTGAGCGCACAACAGGGGGTACACACAGGCGTTTACATTTGTTCTAAACCTTATCTAAATGGACAATTCTGAATGGATCAGTTTCAAGCAAATAAACCATCAACATCACAGAAAGGAGAATCATTTCAATGAATTGATAACTACACCCTGTAAATGCTCGACATATCAGGTAACTGATAACTGCATTCTGTAAATGTTAAACCTATTAGTATATTGATACCTGTATCCTGACATTGCTGATCATATTAATGGACACAAAATTTATGGCAAAACTCCCATGATCCTGCTCCACTAGCTACCTGATGAAGGAGCAGTGCTCTGAACTAGTACTTCCAAATAAACCTGTTGGACTTTACCCTGATGTTGTTTGATTTTCAACGTCGTCCACTTCTGTCCAACACCAGCACCTCCTCATCGTGATCATATTAGTGTTAGAGACAAAAACAAACTGCAGATGCTGGATTCAAAGGTAGACAAACAGGGGATTGGACGAATACAGAAAGCCAGGCAGCACCAGGAGGTGGACAAGTCAATGTTTCAGGTGTAACCCTTCTTCAACTCATATTAATATGTTGTTATGACATGGTATAAAGAAGCCACTTTCAGTCAGTGCTATAGCTTTAGCTCAGAAACCTGGAACATCAAGTTTACTGAATATAGACAACTGAATGCTATTTTACTGTCTCTGTCTCTTGGTCATGATCTAAAAGGAACCTGAACAACATGGACGGAGTCAGGCGAGATCACAGGGACCAGCCCACTTTCCACAGTCATCTCGTCACTCTCCAGGAAGGTAAGGACGCTTCTAAAAGTCCTCGGGTGAAGGCCAGACCCGTTTCTGGAACATTCCATCCAACTTGTTCAGAACCAGATCTATTCTCAGTGAATTCTACTTGAAGGGAGATGTTGCGTTCAGTAATTTGATAAAAAAATATTTTTAAAACATTCATAGCAGAGAGACAGAAGATACTGATAGTAAAGTCCGAGAAAATGCCAATCACAGTATAAGGTGGCAGGCATCACGGATATATCGAAAGGGGAACTGTTAGAAACATTAAAAGAGAAGAATAAACAACAATTCAACCTCTCTTCTACTTGAGCAGAAATCTCCAAGAAATATGGAACCTCCATGGGACATTGGCCTCTGCACAATATTAAAAGTGTCTGGGGAGAAACAACCCAACTCAGGGATAAAAAACAAATCCTTTGGTCTCTGTGTGCCATGCAACAACTCAGACAGAAACAGGAAATCGTCGATAGGTCAAATCATGACAGAGAAAATAATAGCCTTAAAGATCAATTGGCCAACATCTGTAGTGAGTTAAAAGCTACGAAAGAAGAATTGGCAAAAGCAGAAAAGGCAATTGAATGCCTTAAAACAGGCGCAAGACCATGTCCTGGCCTTATTTGCGGCCCTCGGCCCTATAATAATATCCCAAGAGCACCCAGCACCCTGTCAGGTCCTGCCTCAGACTCCTACCCCTAAAAGGAAGAAAGACAGGAGCCTTCAGGCCACATACGCTGGTCCGATATGAGAGGACTAAAGGCCAGAAAGAAACTGACTTAGATGCAGTCAGCAGGCAAACAGGCAGGACGCGATATAACTTAAAGATGTGGGTCCTTCATGAAACAACTGGAAAAGAAATTGGTGAATCATGGTCCAAGGTACTGCCATCACCAAAAAAATGAGGACACAAGATCTGGTCAGAATTATAGGAACTCAAAAACATTTACCATCTCTATCCATTAGACATGGTCCAAATTCTTACAGCCATGGTAGGTTCCACTGCTGGAGTCAGACTCCTTATAAAAGTAAAGGACAGGTTGGGACGAAACGACCGAGATTTGGTTGAGAGATGGGACGCCCTCTGCAATTGGCTGCATGAATATGGTTCCCACTGATTGGACAAAAATATAATATTGCCAACAAAACGGCTCAGAGGATGTGAGAGATTTTCTTCAAAGATGTATTGACAGATGGATCGAACATTCAGGCTTGGACCATAAGTGCACCCCAGGGGAAGGAGAGGGGGGTACACACTCTCCCCTCAAAGTGGCTGTTGTAGCTTTGAGCCCAAACTCACCAAAATGCTTAAATTGCACCACAAAGATTGGGAGTTTGAGTTCAGACATGACTTAGCCACTCTCACCAAAGCCAGGCATTTGCAATGGGATATAGAGGACTGATTGCGGATTATGAAAATGACAGCACCCTCCCCTAAGCCTGAGAATAATCCCAATAAATGTTCTGGACACTGTTTTAAATGTGGTCTTGAAGGCCACAGTGGGAAGAAAACTGTCTGGATGGGATTTCCTGAAAGTGAAGAACCAGTTCACGTTTATGGAACATCTAAAAGAATTCTCCAGTGACCAGCTACAACAGCTGATGGAGCTCACAAGAACCCCTCCCTCTAGGCCCCTCTGTGTACAGCCTCAGAAGGACAAAATGATGGCTGCACCATACAGGTGGGGATGAGTGATTGGGAAATTAATTGGCAGGGGGGTTTACCCCATGTTGTAATAATCTGGGGGCTTTTATCCAGTAATTGAACTTGTTTCGACCGATTTTAATAGATTTGGTGGTAAAAAAAATCCCAGCATATTTAAACACTTGCCGGTTGGTGTCCTAAGTTTGGGAGAAGATTTGTAGCTCGGGTGCTCGTTGTTGTGGTTCTGTTCGCCGAGCTGGACATTTGTGTTGCAGACGTTTCGTCCCCTGTCTCGGTGACATCCTCAGTGCTTGGGAGCCTCCTGTGAAGCGCTTCTGTGATGTTTCCTCCGGCATTTATAGTGTTAATCACTATAAATGCCGGAGGAAACTTTACAGATGCGCTTCACAGGAGGCTCCCAAGCACAGAGGAGGTTAGTGTCCTCGATTTTTCAATAAAACGTCGGTGAGGCAATGCATTTAATTAAGGTAACTTGTGGTTGATTAAATTAAAAGTGAGAAAAATGTATCTTAAAATTGCCAAAGAGATTCTGGGATTTGAAGATGACTCTCAAATTTGCCAAGAAAGTTAAGAAAAGAAAAAGGCCATACTTTTAGAATTAGCAAATCAGTTGGATTTGGTTTTGACCAAGGGCAAAAGAAAAGTTGAAATGGTAAGGGAATTACTCAAGCATTTAGATGTGTCAGAAAAACAGACAAGTGCAGTCGAGATAGAAAAACTTGAATTATAATTGAAGAAAATGGAGTTAGAAGACAAATATATATAGAGAGAGAGGAAAGACAGAGCGAGAAAGAGGAAAGAGAGAGACAGAAGATTCTTGGCTGAGCAAAGAGATAAGAAAGGGAGAATTAAAGAAAGAGAGAGAAGAGAGAGGAACAGAGAGAAAAGAGAGAGAGGAAAAAGAAAATGAGAGAAGCTCTTTAGCCGAGCAGAAAGAGAAAGACTTTGACTTGAGAAGTTGCGACTTTGTCAGCAAAGTCAAGTTAACGGGATGGAGATTAAAAAAGAAGGTAGTGATAGATACAAATACGTCAAAATTCTGCCACATTTTGATAAGAAAGATGTTGAAGCCTTTTTTATTTCACTTCAAACATTGGCTAGACAGATGGTGTGGTCTGAGGGTTTATGGGTAATGCTAATTCAGACCAAACCGGTCGGCAGAGCTGGTGAGATATTTGCCGCGCTGTCAGATGAGGGTTCAAGAGATTACGAAGAGGTTAAACAGGCTATTTTAAGTGCCTATGAATTGGTAAAAGAAGCGTTTAACAGTGGTTCAGATACATAAGGAAGGAACCAGGTCAGACTTATGTTGCATTTGAAAGAATTAAACATAGTCATCTTGATAGTTGGGTGCTGCCTTTAAAAATAGATAAGAGTTTTGAAGCTCTAAGAGAGAATATTCTGCTGGAGAAGTTTAAAAACGCTCTTCCAGAGATGATAAGAATTCACGCGGAGGAACGGAAATGAAAACCGCTCTTCCAGAGATGATAAGAATTCACGCGGATGAACGGAAATGTCAGGAAGTAAGAAGGGCAGCAGCATTAGCAGATGACAACATGTTGGTGTGTGGGACAAGCTTCCAGTCAGAGTTTCGTCCTGTGAGGGATAGAGGTTGGGAGAAAGGGAGATCCTACATTTGGAAATAAAGAGCAGAGAACACCGGTAAGTGTTTACCACAGGTGAACAAAAAAGCCCAAGAGGGTGGAAAGGAGCCGAAATGCCTCACGTGTTTCCACTGTGGTAAATTGGGACACGTAAAGTCACAGTGCTGGTAGTTAAAGAAAGGCACTGTGGGAGAAGATGTGGTTTACCATTGGCATCAGTGAGAATAGTAAAGGCAAAGCCAAGGAGCCCCAGGAGAGTGCACAGCCTCGGCAGGGGCTGGGTATGGAGTTAGTGCCTGATGTCTATAAAGAATCCGCCTCTGTGGGGAAAGTTTACTCAGAACAGCAGGGGGAGAAGGGCAAGAATTTATAATTCTGAGAGATATAAGATCTAACCAGTCTCTAATAGTCAGAGACGAGTGATTTTGCACTCATTCTAATCTGTTACCCAAGAGTGTGGTGACTTGTGGGATAGATGGACAGAAATGTAGCATTCCCCTGTGTAAGATCAGGCTGGAGGGCCAACTCAAGACTGGGAAAGCAAGAATGGGAGTGATTGAGAGAGTATCAGTTCCAGAAATCCAGTTTGTTCTTGAGATTGATTTAGCAGGATCTAAGATGGGAGTGTTACCTCCTGTTGTGGAGAAGCCAAAGGAAAATCAATAAACTGAGGAGTTAAAGCAGACATATCCTGGTATTTTCCAAGACTGTGTAGTAACAAGATCTCAATATCATAAGTCACAGCACACAGCAAAAACTAAAGGTAAAGATGAAGGCGTTGAAGTTCAGTTCACGGACACCCTGTTTGATGTAATGGTGCAGGAAAAACGTGAATAGGCAGAGGGTCAGACAGAAGTGTTTAGTCCTGAAAGGCTAATGGACTTGCAGCAGAAAGACATCACGATAAAAGAATATATGTACATGCGTACTCTAAAAAGGAGGCTGAGGGTTATTATCTGAAAAATAGAATCCTAAGATGAAAATGGAGACCACAACAGATCAGTACAAGAGGAGAAATGGGCCAAAGTGTAGCAGATTGTGCTGGCGGGAGCATATAGTCTGGAAGTGTTACAAGTAGCACGTGAACTATCTGTAGGAGGTCATATAGGGGTACAAAAGATCAGGTTAAAGTACAAAAATATTTTATTGGCCTGGTCTGCTCAAGGATGTGGTTAGCTTTTGCCATACATGTCATACATGCCAAATGGCAGGTAAGCTACAGGCAGTAATAAAACCAGCATCTTTGTTGCCAATTCCTGCATTCAAAGAAACTTTCACATGGGTTATAATTGATTGTGTAAGTCCCCTCCCAGAACCAGACGTGGGAACCAGTTCAAAGTATGTGCGAAGATTTGTAGCTCGGGTGCTCGTTGTTGTGGTTCTGTTCGCCGAGCTGGAAGTTTTTGTTGCAAACGTTTCGTCCCCTGGCTAGGCGACATCATCAGTGTTTGGGAGCCTCCTGCGAAGCGCTTCTTTGGTGCTTCCTTCGGTGTTTATAGTGGTCTGTCCCTGCCGCTTCCGGTTGTCAGTTTCAGCTGTCCGCTGTAGTGGTTGGTATATTGGGTCCAGGTCGATGTGTTTGTTGATGGAGTTTGTGGATGAATGCCATGCCTCTAGGAATTCCCTGGCTGTTCTTTGTCTGGCTTGCCCTATGATAGTAGTGTTGTCCCAGTCGAATTCATAATGGATGTGTCTACCAGATTTCTGAAGGCAATTCCATTGTGGAGTATTAAGGCAAAAAAGGGTGGTAGAGGAGTTAGTAGCTTTCTTCACACGGTATGGGCTACCCAGATAGATTCAGTCAGACCAAGGGTTGTGCTTTTACCGCTCAGCTGTTTAAGGAGGTTATGGATAACTTAGGTACACAGCACTTTAAATGCCGTGCGTATCGTCTTGCATCCCAGGGAGCTTTAAAAAGGTGGCATTAGACCTTGAAGACTATGTTGAATGCATACTGTCAGGATTACCTGAATGATTGGGATAAAGGTATCCTAATCGTATTGTTTGCCATTAGAGATGCCCCAACCGAATCTACCCAGTTTACTCCCTTCGAGCTAATATTCGGACATGAAGTGACAGGGCCTTTGAAATTAATTGAAGAAAAATTGACAGGACCAAAGTCAGACATCTTGTACTTAGGTTACATATCATAGATGAGGGAGAGACTAAATCGAGTAGGTGAGTGAGCTAAACAGCACCCAAAGAGGGCACAATTTGAAATGAAGTGGGTGACAGATAAAAACACTGAGACTTGAACATTTTCCTGAGGGGATGATGTGTTAGTGCTGTAACCAGTGATAGGAGATCCCTTCAAAGCCAGGTTTAGTAGGCCATATCAAATTGACAAATAGTTGAGTCAGATGAACTATCCAATAAAGATGCCAGGCAGAAAAAACTGTATCGGGTGTGTCATGTGAATATGTTGAAACTGTATTATACTAGGGAGAAAGAACTGGGAGAATCAGGTGTTATTTACTGCCCCGCAGAGTGAGAAATCAAATCCAGGTGTTGTGGATTTGATGTGCCTCAAAATATGTTAGACAATGAGGAAGTCCTTGAGGAGTGGGATAGGTGAGTCAACTATTTGTTTGAGAAGCAAGGAACACATCTTCCTTCCTAGCAAGTATCTCTTCTAGTTTACCAGTCCGTTTCGCAGTCTCCTCTTCAACAATACGGTCCCTCTCGTTTGTAAATACTGAAGAAAAGTACTCATTCAAGACCTCTCCTATCTCTTCCGACTCAATACACAATCTCCCACTACTGTTTCTGACCGGACTGACCCTCGTTCTCGTCATTCTCATGTTTCTCACATTCGCATAAAAGGCCTTGGGGTTATTCAACCTCCCTTGTCAACCAAGGTTCCCTCACACGACCATCTCTTTCCTGCCTGACAGGTACATACATATCAAGGACACATCGTATTATTTCAACGACATCCTTACCTGACGACCTATGCTCCCAACTTATGCTCCTCCGATCCTAAGACTACGGGCAATTTAGCATGGAGTTTGGACTGTGGGCAGGAAACTGGAGCACCCGGAGGAAACCCACGCAGACACAGGGAGAACGTACAGTCAGTCGCCTGAGGCGGGAATTGAACCCGGGTCTCTGGCGCTGTGAGGCAGCAGTGCTAACCACTGTGCCACCGTACCGCCCATAAACTGAGCCATTGTTTCTTCGGTCTTCTGCTGCACATGTTTCTTATAGACAGGTACCTTTCAGAAAGCTATTCTGCGAGCAGTCGGTTGGTGCTTGTCTGCTTTTTGTATTCCTCCCTCTAACTGCTCAAAATGCCCAATTTTTTTTCCCAAGACATCGGATCATTTCATTGTTTTGATCCAAAACAGTAAAATTCAATTCGATTTGATTTTGGTATCTGGGGCATAATTTAATCTGATTGGCTGAATTTGAATTTGTTGTGTACTATGGTAACGGAGTCACACCTATTTGTTTCAAATAAATGTTAGACTTTTAAACCTTTCAGCACACTCTGTGCCAGCCAGAAATTTCAGCTCCCTTAAAGGTACATACACGTCTACAACTTAATAAAAGTATTCCATCTGCCGACTCTCCCAGCCAGTCCAAATCCTTCTGCAGCCTTCCCACCTCCTCAATACAGCCTCCACCGAACTGTGTGGTATCCATAAACGTAGCAACAATGCCCTCAGTTCCTTCCTCCAACTTGTTATTGTGAAACATCAACACTAAGCCCTGCAGAATCCCTCTAGTCACTGCGTACTATCCTGTAAAAGAGCCGTTTTTCACTGCAGTCTGCCTTCTGCCAGTCAGCCAATCCTCTATCCATGCAAATAAATTGCCCCTAACACTATGGGCTCATATCCTATCAGTAATATCTTGTACGGCTCCTTGTCAAAACCCTTCAAGAAATCTAAATCTGTCACGTGCACTGGCCCTGCTTTGTCTAACATGCTCATTACATCCTCAAAGAATTCTAACAGGTTTGTCAGGGATGACCTTCCCGAGGTGATGATGTGCTGATTTCAGCCTTTCTACCATGCACTCCACAATCTCATCCTTAATAATGGACTCCAACAGCTTACCAATGACCGAGATCAGACTAACCAGCCGATAGCTTCCTGTCTTCTACCTCCTTCCCTTCTTAAACAGGGATGTTACATTAGCCATTTTCTAGTTCTTTGGAACCCTCCCTGACGACAGTGATTCTTGAAAGAGATTTGGGAACTGATGGTCTAGTGGTATTATCATTAGACTGTTAATACAGAGGATCAGGTAATGTTCTGGGGATCCAGGTTCAAATCCCACCATGGGAAAAGGTGGAATTGAATTCAGTGAATATCTGGAATTATGAATCTAATGACTACTATAAATCCATTGTCAATTGTCGGAAAAACCCATCTGGTTCACTTACATCTTTTAGGGAAGGAAACTGCTGGCCTACATGTGACTCCAGACCCACATCAAATTGGTTGACTCTTAAATGCCCTCTGGGCAATTAGCGATGGGCAATAAATGCTGCCAAGCCAATGACGCCCTCATCATCCTGTTAAAGAATAAAGAAAGAAAAGATCCCACCAATGCCCCTACTATCTCCTCAGCTATCTCCCACAGAGGGCCAGGGTGCAGTTCATCTGCTTCAGGTGATTTATTCACTTTCAGACCGTTCAGCTTCCCCAGCACCTTCTCCTTCTTTCATTTCCAAATCATTTAAATTTATGTCCCTCTCCTGCTTCTTCCTCTTCCAAGTGGAAGCTATTTGTCCCTCTCTCCTCTGTCCAGACCATGCTCAGGATTTTGGAAACGTCGATCAGATCTCCCTCTCAGCCTTCTTCTCTTCAAGAGAGAATACTCCCATATTCTTCAATCTATCGTCATCGCTGACGTATTTCATTCTTGTAAATCGCTCTGCCCTCTCTCCAATGTGTTCCCATCTTTCCGATGATGTGGGGCCCACACCTGTACACAGTTGGGGTCTAACAGGATTTTTGTGCAATATCACCTCCATGCTCTTGTACTCTATGCCCCTGTTAATAAACCCAAGGACACAGTGTGCTTTATTCACTGCTCTCTCTACCTGTCCTGCCATTTTCAATAATCTGCACCCGTTTATACCAGCTCCTCCTCGTCCAGTTGAGCCCTTTTAGAATTGCACCCCCCATTTCATATTGTTTCTCAATGTCCTTCATACCACAATCCACCACCTCTCACTTCTCTGCACTGAACTTCATCTGCCCCCTCTCTCTCTCCCGAGGATCTAAAATTTGAATTTAGGCAACAAAACTATGTAGATTTTTATTACAACAAAATGGTTTCTCGATTTAAAATAATACTATAAAATGACCTGTGAACCATATGCTGAACATACTGCTGATTTACGGAATTAAATTGCAGTTCAAAGATAAGAGAACAATACAGTTTTCATAAGATGAATACTGACACATTAATTGACCGTTTGAACTAACCTTGAACTGATACATGGCATGACAATTTACGTAAATAAGATACCCTTCTTAAAGAATACCATTGGATTAGCCTGTCTTCAATCATATCACCATACTACAGTCGATTGGACTTTTTTGTAATTAAGAAACCTTTCCTAGGAATCATCATCGTATTAACTTGCTGTAAATCATGTCACCTTATTATATGTGATTGGTATTTCTTGTGATTAAGGTTGTACTATTATTAAAAAAAATGTGTAATTTTCAAATGTAATTGCGCAACTTCACCACGGAACCCAGAAGCTTCAGTCTCTGTGTTGCTGGATAGAATAGCGTCAAGGTACCTTGATTCAATAAACTAATCACCCTTGATTTCATCGTATTAACTTGCTGTAAATCATGTCACCTTATTATATGTGATTGGTATTTCTTGTGATTAAGGTTGTACTATTATTAAAAAAAAGTGTAATTTTCAAATGTAATTGCGCAACTTCACCACGGAACCCAGAAGCTTCAGTCTCTGTGTTGATGGATAGAATTGCGTCAAGGTACCTTGATTCAATAAACTAATCACCCTTGATTTTTGAATAGACCGCATTTGTCGATTCTTTTGACCAATCTCGAACCAAGAGGCCCCTCTTGAGGGGTCTTAGATCTACATTTAGTGCCGTGACACGTTTCGGCTCGGACAGACTGTGAACAGCAGTGTAAGAGTTAAATGTCCTTCACTGTTGAGTGTTGAGGAATTCGGCCGGCCAGACGTTTGGTTTTCCTCTCATTCAAGTGGTGTCTGACGTGACCCCTCGCTGTTTATTTTCTAGTCCAGCCCGAAAGGATTGGTCTTAGCAAGGGTTGAGTCTGGGAGACTTTTTAAATGTGAAAAATGTGGGGAGGGATTAATTGAAGTTGAGTGTAATTTGGTACTTACGGACAGTGGGATTGAAAATTGCTGAACTCTGAGGGGAGGGTTGAAAGGCGAATACCCAAACTTTGTTAACTTTTGGTTTTTTTTAAAAAAACTTCATTCGCCCGAGCTTCGTTGATTTCCGAAATAAAAAAAACAATCTCCCGAGATTTGTTATTTTCCGGCTTTTATAATACCCAAACTTTGTTAACTTTTGGTTTTTTTTAAAAAAACTTCATTCGCCCGAGCTTCGTTTGATTTCCGAAATAAAAAAACAATCTCCCGAGATTTGTTATTTTCCGTTTTTTTTAAAAAAAAAAGCTTCGATCGCTTTTATTGTTTATTGTTTATTTTGTTTATTTTGGCGTTCGGGTTGTGTGAACTTCGTTTGTTTTCAGTTTTAAAAAAAATTCAATCTCTCGAATTTCTTTAATTTTCGGATTTAAAAGAAAAATTCAACCGCTTAAACTTCGTTTATTTCCGGGTTATAAAAATCGGATGCTTGTATTTTCAGCAGTTTTCAGAGGCATCAACATATTCAATATAGACAGTTATTAAAGAGGTCCCCGGTATTTGAAATTTACAGGGAGCAAGAGGCAATCAGTATTTGAAGTTTATAGGAAGCAAGAGTGAGTCAAACAGCACGGAAACAGACCTTTCAGTCCAACTTGTCCATGTCGACCAAGTTTCCTAAACTTGTCCCGCTACCTGCAATTGGCCCATATCCCTCTGTACCTTTCCTTTAAAGTACCATTCCAAATAACTGTACTTGCATCTACCACTTCCTCCTCATTCCACATACTAACATAGGAAGCAAGAGTGATAGAGTCAAACAGCACGGAAACAGACCTTTCAGTCCAACTTGTCCATGTCGACCAAGTTTCCGAAACTTGTCCCGCTACCT
>NC_057746.1:31861614-31909184 GCF_004010195.1 Chiloscyllium plagiosum | reverse complement strand
CTAAGGCTCAGGACAGGATAGATGGGTTACAGTCAGGGGGAGGAAAGGGGACAGACAGACAGTGCAGAGACCCCCTGTGGACATCCCCCTCAGCAATAAGTATACCGTTTTAGATACTGCTGGAGGGGAATGACAAACCAGAGGTAAAGCCATAGCAGTCAGTTCCTCTGGCACTGAGCCTGACACTGTGGCAAGGAGTGGAAGGGGGGCAGAATAGAAAAGTACTCGTGGTACGGGACTTGATAGTTAGGGTAATGGACCGGAGATTTTGTGGTCAGTATCGGGATTCCCGGAAAGTATGTTGCCTCCCTGGTGCCAGGGTCCGGGACGTCTCTAATCGGGTGTATAAGGTTCTAAAAGGAGAGGACGAACAGCCAGAAATCGTGTTATATATTGGCACTAATGATATAGCCAGAAAAAGGATTGCCGATATAAAAAGTGATTTCAGGGAGTTAGGATGGAAGCTGCAAAGCAGGACGAACAGAGTAGTGTTTCCTAGTTTACTACCAGTGCACAAGATAGCGAGGCGAGGAACAGGGATCGGGCATTGCTTAACATGTGGCTGCGCAGCTGGTGTAGGAGGGAGGGCTTCAGATATGTAGATAATTGAGATGCCTTCTGGGGAAGGTGGGACCTGTACAAGAAGGACCGGCTGCATCTGAACTGGAAGGGGACCAATGTCCTGGGTGGAAGGTTTGCTCGAGTAGTTCGTGAGGGTTTAAACTAGAATGGCAGGGGGGTGAGAACCTGAGCTGTATGCCAGAGGTGAGAGTTGATGCAGATGAGGTAAAAGCAAGAGGTAGACCAGCTAGTGGGAAGGATTTTCCTGGGAAGGAAGCAAGGGATCAGTTGAAGTATGTTTGCTTTAACGCAAGGAGTATTAGGAATAAAAGTGATAAACTTAGAGCATGGATCAGTACCTGGTGCTGTGATGTTGTGGCCATAACAGAGACATGGGTTTCTCAGGGGCAGGAATGGTTGCTGCATGTTCAAGGGTTTAGAGTATTTTTAAAAAATAGGGAGGGGAAAAAAGAGGAGGGGGGTGTAGCAGTACTAATTAGAGAGGGTATCACAGCTACAGAAGCTTCCATTGTCGAGGAAGATCTGCCTACCGAGTCAGTGTGGTTAGAAATTAGGTACAGCAAGGGAGCAGTCACCTCGTTTGGGGTTTACTACAGACCCCCCAATAGCAGCAGGGTGATTGAAGAAAGCATAGGTCAGCAGATTTTGGAAAAGTGTGGATGTGGTCGGGTTGTTGTACTGGGTGGCTTTAACTTTCCCTATATTGATTAGAACCTCCTTGGAGCAGAAGATTTGAATGGAGCTGCTTTTTTAAGGTGTGTTCAGGAGGGTTGCTTAACTCAGTACGTTGACAGGCCGACGAGGGGAGAGGCCATTCTAGACTTGGTGGTCGGAAACGAGCCGGGGCAGTTATCAGATCTTGTGGTGGGAGAGCATTTTGTTGATAGTGACCACAACTGCCTCACGTTCGACATAGCTATGGAGAAGGAGAGGATTAGGCAAAATGGGAGGATATTTAATTAGGGAAGAGGAAACGATGATGTGATTAGACATGAGTTAGGAAGCATGGACTGGGGGAAATTGTTCCATGATAAAGGCAGTATAGACATGTGGAGACTGTTTAAGGAACAGTTGTTGCGAGTGATGAATAAATATGTCCCTCTGAGACAGTCAAGAAGGGGTAAGATAAAGGAAACTTGGATGACGAGAGCAGTGGAGCGTCTCGTCAAAAGGAAGTAGGTAACTTACATAAGGTGGAGAAAGCTCAGCTCTAGAGGATTACAAGCAGGCGAGGAAGGAGCTCAAAAATGGTCCGGGGAGAGCCAGGAGGGGGCACGAGAAAAGCTTGGCAGAACGGATTAGGGAGAACACAAAAGCATTTTACACTTATGTGAGGAATAAGAGAATGGTCAAAGAAAGAGTAGGGCCGATCAGGGATAGCACTGGGAACTTGTGTGTGGAGTCTGAGAAGGTAGGGGAAGCCCTAAAAGAGTTTTTTGCTCCTGTCTTTACGAAAGAAACGAACATTGTAGTGAATGAAACCTTTGAAGAGCAGGTGTGCATGCTGGAATGGATAGAGATAGAGGAAGCTGATGTGCTGAAAATTTTGTCAAACATTAAGATTGACAAGTTGCCAGGCCCGGACCAGATTTGTCCTCGGCTTCTTTGGGAAACGAGAAAAGTGATTGCTTCGGCACTTGCGAAGATCTTTGCATCCTCCCTGTCCACTGGAGTCGTACCTGAGGACTGAAGAGAGGGAAATGTAATTCCTCTCTTCAAGAAAGGAAATAAGGAAATCTCTGGCAATTATAGACCAGTAAATCCCACGTCTGTCGTCTACAAGGTGTTAGAAAGGATTCAGAGGGATAGGATTTATGACTATCTGGAAGAGCATGGCTTGATTAAATGCAGTCAATACGGCTTTGTGAGGGGCAGGTCATGCCTCACTAACCTTATTGAGATCTTTTAGGGTGTTACTGGAAACGTTGATGAGGATCGAGCAGTGGATGTTGTATATATGGACTTCAGCAAGGCATTTGATAAGGTTCTCCATGGTAGGCTCATTCAGAAGATCAGGAGGAATGGGATACAGGGGAACGTAGCTGTCTGGATACAGAAATGGCTGGCCAACAGAAGACAGCGAGTGGTAGTAGAAGGAAAATATTCTGCCTGGAAGTCTGTGTGAATGGTGTTCCAAATGGGCTCTGTCCTTGGGCCTCCACTTTTTGTAATTTTTATTAATGACTTCGATGAGGGAATTGAAGGATGGGTCAGCAAGTTTGCAGATGATGCAAAGGTTGGAGGTATCGTTAACAGTATAGAGGGCTGTTGTAGGCTGCAGCGGGACATTGACAGGATGCAGAGATGGGCTGAGAGGTGGCAGATGGAGTTCAACCTGGATAAATGCGAGGTGATGCATTTTGGAAGGTCGAATTTGAAAGCTGAGTACAGGACTAAGGATAGGATTCTTGGCAGTGTGGAGGAACAGAGGGATCTTGTTGTGCAGGTACATTGATCTCTTAAAATGGCCACCCAATTGGACAGGGTTGTAAAGAAAGCATATGGTGGTTTGGCTTTCTTTAAGGGGGGATTGAACTTAAGAGTCGTGAGATCTTGTTGCAGCTCGATAAAACTTTGGTTAGACCACACTTGGAATACTGCGTCCAGTTCTGGTCGCCCAATTATAAGAAAGATGTGGATGATTTGGAGAGGGTTCCGAGGCAGTTTACCAGGATGCTGCCTTGACTAGAGGGCTTATCTTATGAAGAGAGGTTGACTGAGCTCGGACTCTTTTCATTGGAGAAAAGGAGGAGGAGAGGGGACACAAGAGGAGAGGTACACAAGATAATGAGAGGCATAGATAGATTCGATAGCCAGAGACTATTTCCCAGGGCAGAAATGGCTAACACGAGGGGTCATAGTTTTAAGCTGGTTGGAGGAAAGTATAGAGGGAATGTCAGAGGCGGGTTCTTTACACAAAGAGTTGTGAGAGCATGGAATGCGTTGCCAGCAGCAGTTATGGAAGCAAGGTCATTGGCGACATTTAAGAGACAGCTGGACATGCATATGGTCACAGACATTTGAGGGTGCAGACATGAGGATCAATGGTCAGCACAACATCGTGGGCTGAAGGGCCTGTTCTGTGCTGCACTGTTCTATGTTCTATTTTCTCGCTCTGGGAAACCGTTTCCCCTGGTGGTATCTTTAATTGGAATTGTCTGAAACAACCAGCAGATGTCCTAGGACAAAGGGAGAAGGAGAAAAAGACTGAAATTTCTCATTCTTGGCTGGCTAAGTCTAATAAGAGATTGGAGGATTCAGTATGGAAAAGTAGAGAAGTCGAAGAGAGTAACAGGAAAGTCATAATTGTCAATAGAGTAGGCAGTGACAAAATCATGGTCTTAAATACGCCTACAACCCAGATTGATAGTGATGAGGACACTCAAACTCTTGACTGGGAGGATCCATGGGATGATATTGAAAAGTGATGAGGATGTCGGAGTTACATTGTTGAAGAAATGATCAGCCAAACGACAGTACATTTCACACAGAGGTCCTTTTATTGCAGGCAATGAGAGTCAGCCAGCAAGGTCCCAGGCATATTGAGCCCAACACACGCAGTTACAAACAGACTACGATACATACGCCCATGTCAATAAAATTTCATTTCTTCTTATTGATCAATTACTTATTGATCACGATACTTAAATAACAGTTATTCCCTTAATAGGTCATCTGCATTAAACTCCTGCAGTTGAGTGTGGTTTTGAGTTTTCTCTTTTCTTGCTTTTCTGTAACAGGCTGGGTAGGCCGATGTGACCTGTGGTAAACATATGTAAATACCCGCACAGCAGCACAAGGATTCATCTGTACATTTCTCTGTTTCAAAATAATGGGCTTATCACTGAGAGGCAGTATCGTTTTGTGTAGTTTAGATCATGCCTTACTAACTTGGATTTCTTTGAGGAAGTGACTAAGCTGATTGATGAAGGAAGGTCTGTAGATGTCATATACATGGGACTTTAGTCAGGTGTCTGATAAGGTTCCCCATGGTAAAGTAATGGAGAAAGTGAAGTCACATGGTGTGCAGGGTGTTCTAGCTAGGTGGATAAGGAACTGGTTGAGCAACAGGAGACAGAGACTAGTAGTTGATGGGAGTTTCTCGAAATGGAGAAAGGTGACCAATGATGTTCCACAGGGATCAGTGCTGGGGCCACTGTTGCTTGTAATTTACATAAATGATCTGGAAGAGGGCATTGTTGGCCTGGTCAGTGAATTTGCAGATAACACGAAGATTGGTGGAGTATCAGAAAGCACAGAGGACTGTCAAAGAATACAGGAGAATATAGATAGACTGGAGAGTTGGGCGCAGAAAGGGCAGATGGAGTTCTCTCCAGGCAAATGTGAGGTGTTGCGTTTTGGGAAGTCTAATTTTAGAGCGAACTATACTGTAAACAGAAGAGTCTTGGGAAACGTTGATGAGCATAGAGATTTGGGAGTTCAGGTCCATTGTATCCTGAAGGTGGCTGCAAAGGTGGATAGAGTGGTCAACAATGCATAGGGTATGCTTGCCTTCATTGGACAGGGTATTGAGTATAAGTGTTGGCAGGTCATGTTAAAATTGTACAAGACTTTGGTTCGGCTGCATTTAGAATACTGTGTACATTTCCGGTAGCCACATTACTAAAAGGATGTGGATGCTTTGGAGCGGGTGCAGAGACGGTTTACGAGGATGTTACCTGGTATGGAAGGTCCTAGTTATGAAGAGAGGTTGAGTAGGTTAGGATTGTTTTCATTAGAAAAAAAGGAGATTGAGGAGGGACCTATTAGAGATCTATAAAATCGTGAAGGTTACAGACAGGGTGGATAGAGATAAGCTTTTTAACAGGGTGAGGGGTTCAATGACAAGAGGTCACACTTTCAAGGTGAGAGGTGAAAGGTTTAAGGGGATATACGTGGCAAGTGCTTTACACAGAGGATGGTGGGTGCCTGGAATGCATTGCCAGCAGAGGTAGTAAATGCAGGCATGGCAGATTCTTTTAAGATGTGTCTGGACAGATTCATGAGTTGGTATGGAGCAGAGGGATACAGATGCTTAGGAATTGGGTGGATTTGGATCGGCTCAGGCTTCAAAAGCTTGAAGGGCCTGTTCCTGGGCTCTAGATGTTCTTTGTTCTTTGTTCATTTATTCTTTCTCTAAGATTGCCCATTAATCTTAAACTTACTTTGTAACTCATTCTAGATATTTAATATATTCCCTGACCGGCCCTACCTTCTCCCTGATCGTGATTTGGCAATGCCGATGTTGGACTAGTGTTACAAAGTTAAAACTCATACAACACCAGGTCATAGTTCAACAAATTTAATTGGAAGCACTAGCTTTCAGAGCGCTGCTCCTTCATCAGGTGGTTGTGGAGTACACAATTGTAAGACACAGAATTTATAGCAAAAATTTCCAGTGTGATGTAACTGAAATTATACATTGAAAAATACCTTGATTGTTTGTTAAATCTCTCATCTGGTAGAATGATCATGTTAGTTTCACTTCTTTCATATATAAACACAAAGTTTTTTAAAAGTTACATTCTCAGGTTAACTGTAACAATTGGTGTCAGCCAAATAAGATGTTAAGATGTTGAAAGTGTTAGCCCTCTGTGTTCCCTGTCTGTGCCATAATGTTTAGACTGATTCTAATCTAAAAAGTGAGTTAACAAAGTCTTACATGGATTCATGCAGTTTTTGAGCAAAGTACAATGTAACTCTGTAAATACAAATTCACCCCACAAACATATGTGTATGTGTGCATATATGTTTGTGTGTGTCTTTATGTGTTTGTGTCTATGGTGGCGGGGTTGTGTGTGAGAGAGTGTGTGTATATGGGTGTGTGAGTGTAAAGGGGTCCAAGTCTGTGTGAGGGTGCATGTGTGAATGTGGGTGTGTGTGTCTGTAGGAGTGTGTGTGTGTCTGTGCACGTGCGTCTGTTCGCATGTATGTGTATGTGTGTGTGTGTATTGCAATGGTGGCCACCTGTAGTGTGACATGAACCCAAGTTCGCAGTTGAGGCCCTCCCTATGGGTACTGAACTTCGCTATCAGCCTCTGCTCGGCCACTTTTCGCTGCTGCCTGTCCTGAAGTCCGTCTAGGAGGATAGTCACCTGAAGGTCTGAGGTTGAATGTCCTGGACCGCTGAAGTGTTCTCCAACTGGGAGGGAACACTCCTGTCTGTTGATTGTTGTGCGGTGCCCATTCATCCATTGCTGTATCCTCTGCTCGGTTTCACCAATGTTTCATGCCTCAGGGCATCCGTACCTGCAGCAAATGAGATAGACAACGTTGGCTGAGTCGCATGAATTCCTTCTCCCTGATCATTCTCTTATTCCTCACGTATGAGTAAAATTCTTTTGGGTTCTCCCTAATCTTTCCTGCCAAGCTTTTATCGTGCTCCCTCCTGGTTCGCTTCAATCCATTTCTGAGCTCCTTTCCCCAGTCTCTTTCCCCAGTTAACGTTTTTTGGGTATCTATCACTTGGAGATTCCTGTAATCCTTCGCAACGTTGACTGGAATGTGCCTTGTTCCAAGGGCCCTCTGGCCAGTTACTTTTGCCCTTAACTTGTCTCCATTTATTGGTGTCCAAATACGCATCCACCATCAGCTCAATGTCCTCACAATTTGGGGTGTGGCTTTCACACAAGATCTCCTAACTTTTGTAGGTTATCCTCAGAATTTGATTTTGGGCTGGACATTACTTTGACTATTCCGCATAACTCGGAGGATATTCAGGTCCAGTAGGCATGAATGGTCTAGCTGTCTGGACCAGGAAATTTCAACATAGGGAGCTGATGGACCGGTCCACTTCTGCCTGCCTCTTTGGAGCAGAGGAGAAAGTGAGGTCTGCAGATGCTGGAGATCAGAGCTGAAAACTGCTGGAAAAGCGCAGCAGGTCAGGCAGCATCCAGGGAACAGGAGAATCGACGTTTCGGGCATTCCTGAAGAAGGGCTTATTGCAATTAAACGTGCTGCTCTGGGGAAATGGCTTTTCAGTCTTCTGTGTCCATTTCACCCAGGCCAAGTGTTATCGTTGGGGGAAAGGCAATTACGACCACTTAGGCAAGATTTATAATGCATAGGATGGGAAAGGAAACTGCAGAGGATGGGCACGATTTAAATAAAGAACAAAAAGAACAAAGAAAATTTACAGCCCATGAATGGACCCTTCTGTCCTCCAAGCCTTAGCTGATCTAAATCCACTGCCTAAACCAATCACCCAATTCCTAAGCATCTGTATACCTCTGCTCACCACCTACTCATGCATCTGTCCAAATGTATCTTAAATGAATCTACCATACCTGCCTCTCCTACCTCTGCTGGCAACGTGTTCCAGACACCTTTCACCCTCTGTGTGAAGTGTTTTCTGCGCATATTTCCCTTAAACTGTTCACCTCTCACCTTGAACACGTGACCTCACATTATTGAATCCTACACCCTGGGAAAAAGCTTTTCTCCATCCACTCTGTCTATACCCTTCATGATTTTTTATATATCCCAATCAGGTCCCCATTCAATCTCCTTTTTTCTAATGAAAACAATCCTAAACTACTGAACCTCGCTTCATAGCTTGCACCTTCCATATCAGGAACATCTTTGTAAACCGTTTGTGCACCCTCTCCAAAGCTTCCACATCCTTCTGGTAACGTGGCGGCCAGGACTGTACGCAGTATTCAAAATGCGGCCGAACCAATGTCTTGTTTAATTTTAACACGACTTGCCAGCACTTACACCCAATACCCAATCCGATGAAGGCAAGCATACCATATGCCTTGTTGACCACTCTATCCACCTGTGCAAGCACCTTCAGGGTGCAATGGACCTGAAATCCCAAAACTATCTGCTCATTGACTTCGCCAAAGGCTCTTTGTTTACAGTATAGTTGGCTCAGAAATTAGACTTCCCATAATGCATCATTTCACATTTGCCCGGATTGAACTCTATCTGCCACGTCTCCGCCCAACTCTCCAGTCTATCTATATTCTCCTGTATTCTTTGACAGTCCCCTATGCTTTCTGATACTCCACCAAACTTTGTGTCATTTGCAAAATCACTGCTCAAACCAACAATGCCCTCTTCCTGATCAGATTTGTATAGTACAAGCAATAGTGGCCCCAGCACTGACCCCTATGGAATACAAATGGTCACCTTTCTCCATTTTGAGAAACTCCCTTCAACTACTACTCTGTCTCCTGCTGTTCAACCAGTTTTTTATCCACCGAGCGAGAACACCCTGCACACCATGTGACTTCATTTTCTCCATTAGTTTACCATGGGGAACCTTATCAAACACCTTAGTAAATTCCAAATATATGACATCTACAAATCTTCCTTCATCTATCAGCTTAGTTATTTCCTCAAAGAACTGTATTAAGTTGGTAATGTGCGAAATACCCCCCCCCCCCGCCACAAAACCAAGTTGCCGATCACTGATAAGCTCATTCTTTTCCAAATATAAATAGGTTTTATCCATCAGTACTTCACCAGCAACTTTCCCACCACTGACATCAGGCTCACTGGTCTGTAGTTACCTGGAATATACCTTTTTCCTTCTTGTACAGGGGGACAACATGAGCAACCCTCCAGTCTTCCGGCACCTAATCTGTGTTTAGGGATGTTTCAAAGATATCTATCTGGGCCCCAGTTATTTATTCTCTTGCCTCCCTCAGCAACCTAGGATAGATCCCATCTGCTCCTGGGGATTTGTCCAGCTTAATATTCTTTAGACTACCCAACACATCGTCCCCCTTAAGTCAACGTGATCCAGCATAAACAAACGTCGATCTCTAATCTCAGCATTCATCATCTCCCGTACATCAGTAAACACTGATATAATGTAATCATTGAGAATCTCACCCATTTTCTCAGGTTCGACACACAACCTTCCTTCTTTATCCTTTAGCGGATCAACCCTTTCTCTCATTACTCTCTTGCTTCTCACATAAGAATAAAAGGCCTTTGGATTCTCCTTAATTCTGCTCACTAAAGTTATTTCATGACCCCTTGATTCCTCATTTGAGACTGGTCCTTCTCTCCAGGTATTCTTCCAAGGTCTGTTCCGTTCTTAGATACCCGGACCTTATGTACGCTTCCCTTTTCCTCTTGGCTCGTTGCATGATTTCTCCTGTCATCCACGGTTCATGAATCTTGCCTTTCCTATCCCTTGTTTTCAAAGTGACATGCCTATCCTGCACTATCTTCAACCTATCTTTGAAAATGTCCCACATATCAAATGTGGGCTTTGCTTCAAATAGCTGTGTCCAATCCACATTTCCCAGAGCCTGCCTAATTTTGATATAATTGGCCTTGGTCCACTTTAGTACTCTTCCCTTAGCACCACTCTCATCTTTGTCTATGAGTATTCTAAAACGCACAGAATTGTGGTAACTATTCCCAAAGAAGTCCCCCACTAGAACGCCTACCACTTGGCCTGGCTCATTCCCCAACACCAGGTCCAATATGGCCCCTTCCCTTGTCGGACTATTGACATACTGCTCTCAAACACTTTACTAGATGCTCCTTACAAATTCTGCCCCATCCAGACCTCCGACACTTAGTGTATCCCAGTCAATGTTGGGAAAATTAAAATCTCCAATCACCACTACCCTGTTACCTCTAAATCTTTCAATAATCTGTTTACCTCTTTGTTCTTCTACCTCATCCTCACTGTTGGGAGGCCTGTAGTACAGCCCCAACAATTTGACTGTATCCTTCTTATTTCCCAGCTCCACCCATAAGACCTCACTGCTCAAACCCTCCAAAGTATCCGCCTTTAGCACAACCGTGATATTATCCCTGACCAGCAATACTAACTTCATGATCCTTACAGTCTCCAGTTTCCACCTTACTGTCTACTTGTCTTCTCTTCTGCTTCCCAGCCACCTGTCACATTAGGTTAAATCCTCCCCAACAGCAGTAGCAAAAACTCAGCCAAGGAGATTAGTTCCAGTCTGGTTCAGATGTAGTCTGTCCAATTTGTAATCGTCCCACCTGCCCCAGAACTGGTCCCAGTGTCCCACAAATCTGGACTCTTCCTCCTACACCATCCCTCGTGTTCATCCTGCCTATTCTTTCATTTCTACCCTGGTGAGCACGTGGCATTGGTAGTAATCCTGCGATCACTACCTTTGAGGTCCTCCAATTTTAACTTCTCTCCAAGCGCCCTGAATTATGCTTTCAGGACCTCATCTCATTTTTACTTATATCATTGGTGCCTATATGCACCACGACAACTGACTGTTCATCCTGCTCTTTCAGAATGCTCTGCAGCCAATCGATGACATCCCTGACCCGAGCACATGGTATATACCATCCAGGAGTCTCCTTTTTGGCCACAGAACCACCTATCTAATCCCCTCGCAATAGGATCCCCTATGACTATGGCACTACGAGTTTTTTTCCCACCCTTCCGAACAGCAGTGCCCGCCACGGTGCCATGATCCTGGCAATTGCTGCCCTCCCCTCGTGAGCAATATCCCCCAACAGTATCCAAATCCATATAGCTGTTTTGGAGTGAGATGACCGTAGGGAACACCTGCACTGCCTTCCTACTCTTTTTCTTTCTTTTGGTCACCCATTCACTGTCTCCTTCAGAAACACTAACCTGCGGTGTGATCAGTTCACTAAACATGTAATCCACGACCTCCTCAGCATCATGGCTGCTCCACAGTGAGTCCATCTGCAGCTCCAGACCCATCATGCGGTCAGACAAGAGCTGCAGCTGGACACAATTCTAAGAGCCAGGGATGTCAGCCACTTCCCTGAGATCCCACGTCAGGCAGGAGGCATATGCCATGGGTCTGAGGCCCCTGCCATTGTAGGCCTTAGCTTTATATTAACAAACTAAAACCAAACGATGCACTTAAATGTATGAAAGAAAGAAAGACAAAAAATATCCTTACCTTACAGAATCCTTTTCTCTTGTGGTTACAGGAGGTTGGGTGAGAGAGAGATCGTCCCTGCCGATTACACTTGCAGGAAGTGCACCCATCTCCAGCTCCTCCAAGACCGTGTTAGGATATTACATGTGTAGTGTCTCGGGTTTAGTCGCTTCCCGGCAACCTCCTTGTCTCCAACTTCACCTCCGCTCTGTCTCCCGCTGCTCCCAGACAGGAAATGCGGAGCTTTCTCAAGGAACAGCTCCTACATGCCCTTGGTAAGTATGTACCGGTCAGGCAGGGAGGATGTTGTCAAGCATGGGAACCATGTTTTACTAGGAAAGTTGAATCGATTATCAAGAGAAAGAAGAAGGCTTATGTTAGGATGAGATGTGTTGGCTCAGTTAGGGTGCTTGAGAATTACAAGCTCGCCAGGAAAGACCTAAGGAGAGAGTGAAGAAGAGCCAAGAGGGGACATGATAAATTGTTGGCGGATAGGGTCAAGGAAAACCCTAAGTCTTTATATAGGTGTATCAGGAATAAAAGAATGACTCGAGTAAGATTAGGGACAATCATGGATAGTGGTGGGAAGTTGTACATGGTATCAGAGGAGATAGGGGAAGTGCTAAATGAATATTTTTTGTCAGCATTCACAGTAGAAAAAGACAATGTTGTTGAGGAGAATACTGAGATACAGGCTACCAGACGAGATGGGATTGAGGTTCACAAGGAGGAGTTGTTAGCAATTCTGGCAAGTGTAAAAATAGATAGGTCCCTTGGGCCGGATGGGATTTATCCTAGCATCGTTTGAGAATCCAGGAAGGAGATTGCCAAGCCTTTGGCTTTGATTTTTATGTTGTCATTGTCTAGAGGAATAGTGCTAGAAGACTGAGGGATAGCAAATGTTGTTCCCTTGTTCAACATGGGGAACAGAGATAACCCTGGTAATTGTGGACTAGTGATGCCATACTGATGTTGTGGGTAAAGTGTTGGAAAGGGTTATACGAGAGAGGATTTATAATCATCCAGACAGTAATAAGTTGGTTAGGGATAGTCAACACGGTTTTGTGAAGGGTAGGTCATGTCTCACAAACCTTATTGTGTTTTTTGAAAAGGCGACCAAACTGGTGCATCGAATTGAATTAATACTGTTTGCACGTGTACCGAGGCACAGTGAAAAGCTTTGTCTTGCGAGCAATACAGACAGTTCATTGAGTTAAGTAGCATAGATAGTAAATAATAGGTATATAGCGACAAAAACAAAACACAGGTACCGGCGAATGTTAAGACTTTGTGAGTCCATTCAGTATTCTAACAACAGTAGGGTAGAAACTATTGTGTAGACGGCTGGTGCGTGTGTTCAGGCTTCTGTACCTTCTCCCCAGTGGTAGAGGTTGTAGATGGATCTTTGAGAATGCTGGTGGCCTTTCCCTGACAGCGGGCTTGGTAGATGAATTCTATGGATGGGAAGTTGGCCTTTGTGATTGTCTGGGCTGAGATCACCACTCTCTGTATCTATCTCCGATATTGAATGGTACAGTTGCCATACCAGGTAGTGATACATCCAGACAGAAAGCTCTCGATGGCACACCTATAAAAGTTGGCAAGGGTATTCACTGTCATGCCCCAAATCTCCTCAGCTGCCTGAGGAAGAAGAGATGTTGTTAGGCCACATGAAGGGTCCAAAAAGGGTTGTTATGGATAACCATTCCCAGGAGCTTGACACTCTCCACTCGTTCCATCTCTGTGCTGTTAATGTGAAGGGGGCATGAGTAACATCCCACCGAAAGTCAATAATGAAATCCTTGGTTTTGCTGCCATTGAGAGCTAGGTTGTTCTCAGTGCACCATTTTAGCAGATCTTCCAACTCCCGTCTCTAATCTGTTTCGTCGCCATCTGAGATTCGACCGACGATGGTGGTGTCATCAGCAAACTTGTAAATGGCAGTAGTCTGGTATTTGGTGACACAGTAATGGATATACAGTGAATACAGTAGGGGACTGAGTATGCACCCCTGGGGAGCTCCAGTGTTGAGTGTTAGTGAAGATGAAATATTGTCTCCAAACTTCACTGATTGTGGCCTGTGCGTCAGGAAACTGAGGATCCAGTTGCAGGGAGTGGGACTTAGTCCAAGATCACGAAGTTTAGTAATCAGTATCAAGGGGATAATAGTGTTGAAGGCTGAACTGTAGTCAATGAGTAGGATTCTTACGTAGCTGTCCTTGGTATCAAGGTGTCCGAGGAAGGAGTGAAGCGCAAGTGATATGGCATCTGACGTGGATCTGTTGGTCTGATAGGCACATTGAAGTGGATCAAGAGTAGTGGGGAGGCTGGAGTTGATTAATGCCATGACCAGCCTTTCAAAGCTTTTCAAAGGTGGATGAGAATAAAGCAGTTGATATGGTTTACATAGATTTTAGTGAGGCATTTAATAAGGTTCACCATGGTAGGCTATTTTCACAAAATATGGAGACGTGAGATTGAGGGGGACTTAGTGATTTAGATCAGAAATTGGTGAGCCGAAAGAAGACAGAGGGTGGAGGTTGATGAGAAATATTCATCCTAGAGTTCAGTTACTAGTGGTGTACTGTAAGGATCTGTTTTGGTCCACTGCTGTTTGTCATTTTCATAAGTGACCTGGATGAGGGCATTGAAGGATGGGTTAGGAAATATGCAGATGACACTAAGATTCGTGGAGAGTGACGAATGATGTTGTAGGTTACAGAGGGACATAGATAAGCTGCAGAGCTGGGCTGAGAGTTGGCAAATGGAGTTTATTGCAGATTAGTATGAGGTGATTCACTTTAGAAGGAGTAACAGGAATGCAGAGTACTAGTCTAATGGTAAGATTCTTGGCAGTGTAAATGAGCAGAGAAATCTCGGTGTCCATGTACATAGATCCCTGAAGGTTGCCACCCAGATTGATAGCGTTGTTCAGGAGGCATATGGTGCATTAGCTTTTATTAGTGGAGGGATTGAGTTTCAGACACATGAGGTCATGCTGCAGCTGTACAAAACCCTGGTGCAGCCATGTTTGGAGTATTGCGTACAGTTCTGTTCACTGCATTACATCACCGCATTACATCACCGCACAAGGTTGTGGAAGCCTTGGAAACGGTTCAAAGGAGATTTACCAGGATGTTGCGAAGAATGACTGAGGGACTTGCGGCTGTTTTCATTAGAGAGACGAAGACAGAGAGGTGACTTAATTGAGACATAAGATAATCAGAGAGCTAATTCGGGTGTAAATTGAGAGCCTTTTTCCTTAGGTGGTGATGGCTAGCATAAGGGAGCATAGCTTTAAGTGGAGAGGTGATAGATATAGGACAGATGTCAGAGGTAGTAGGGGCACGGAATGCACTGCCTGCAACAGGAGTAGACTCACCAACTTTAAGGGCATTCAAATGGTCATTGGATAGGCATATGGATGATGATGGAATAGCCTAGGTTAGATGGGCTTCAGATTGGTTTCACAGGATGGCACACCATGAGTGCAAAAGGGCCTGCACTATGCTGTAATGTTCTATGGTCTATGTTCTATGTGTCGAATTTTACAGAATCAGATCTGTAATAGACATATGTGTGTTCAAGGTGTTCCCTACTGAGAGAGAGCCCTTTCCCCAATCTGATGACAACTGACATACACACACACACACAATCTCACAATTGTGCAATTATTCAAACTGGACGTCCTTTATTTTGACATTAACATTTACTCTGAGGCCAAATTCCATACTGGGGTCTCTAACTCATTCACTCTGGGGGTCTCTAACTCCATTTCTCTGAGAGGGCTCTAACCCATTTTCTCTGGTTCCCAGAGGCAGGCTCAAAGCCCCTTTCTCTAATTCCCGAAGGTGGGATCGAAGACCCTTTCATTAATTCCGAAATATTCGAGCACTCTGGGATCACATTTACCACAAATTCAAATTTATATCATAATTTCTCCTGAATTGGCTTACCAAACTTGAACACAGGTCACATCCCTGTTTCTCACTGGTAACTGAACCAAAGGGATAAAAGTCCCTACCTATTATATACCGAGGCTGATTCGTTTATTGGTGAGGCGCGGTGCACAGACCATAAGTCAAGCCAAAGGTTTAGCCATCTCGGTGGAACATCCAAGAATTGCTGAAGGAACAATCAGTTCGATGACAGTACATTTTACACACAATTCCTTTTATTGCAAGCAACGAGAGATAGTTAGCAGGGTCCCAAGACCATCACATCATAAGCACTACACAGGCAATTACCATTACATTTTATATACAAGTCCATGTCAATCATATATCGGTTTTCCTTATTGTCTAATTACAAACCTTAATAAGAGTTGTTCCCTTCATAGTTCATCTGCCTTAAGGTCCTGCAGTTGAGTGTGGTTTAGAGATTTCTCTTTTCTTGTTTTACTGTAACAGGCTGGGTAGGCCTATGTGACCTGTGGTAAACATATGTCAATAACCACACAGCAGCACAAGGTTTCATCTGTACATTTTTCTGTCTCAATGTAACCCTTTCCACAACGTTCAGTGACTTCGATTGATCTCTAAATGATATTCGGATATTGAGTGAGATAGGAGGATGCCCACCCTTGTAAATACTATTATAAACTGGTTGCAAACACGTATAAAATCAATGTTTTGTGCTGTCTGTGGAGGCTGGGAAATTAAAAACTAGAATGAGATCTCCAGTATCCTGCACCATTTCCAGCACCAGTTACAAGTTCAGCAGGAGAAAAATAAGGAACATACTTGTTGCTGATGAAACTGTACTATCCCATAGACTCCCTGGGACTAATTCAGGTAGGGGATATGGCCAGGGTAAGGGAAGGGGTAAACCAGGACCTTGTAACACCCGGGGCCAGTGCAGTCATTGATCCCAGCACTGTCCCATTAGGACACGGGGGAAGATTTGCAACTATTATTGTCTAAAATCCCTTTCCCCTTTTACATCAGATACAGCAGCAGGCAAGAGGCTGACAATCCCAGATCAAGGATGGTTCGCATTAATCCCTCTGATGACGCATCCTTCGGAAACTCTCGCACTGATCCTGTGGCCAAGATAGCAGCCACAGGATGGTCTGTGACTGTTGTACACTCACGTGTTGCCCTCATGGCTCCTGAGAGTTCCGCCCCTTCCGTTGCGGATTCAATCAGAACCCAGCACTGCAGGACAACCTGAAAATCTGCCTGTTAGGTTACAGGAGGTCTCTGACAACCAGACGTTTTTAGGGTCTTCCACGATGGCCCTGTGGTAGAGCCCTCTGACTTGTTGCCCTGGCTTGCCAATGTGTCACCACTTTACACACGCGGGTACAGGAGGGGTGAATAGTATTATACAGCAATCATAGCATGTGCCAGGCTTCACTAATAAAGCTGAAAATAAGGGATTGATCGATGGTATGTGTGGGATTCGAGATTATAGGTCTCTTCATTAACCCACTCACAAGTGCTTTATATTTACTCATTCATAAATCCCTGCTATTACACAGTCTCACTCATTCATTCATGAGACCGTGGTTCAGTGGTATATTTTACAATCACAAAGTAGACTAAATTAAAACAACCTGTGAGTGCAGTTGTAGGGGTCAGCAGAAACTAACAGGGCTGGAAAGAATAAAAGGGAAGAAGTAATTGAATCAGAGAAACTTCATTGGACTGGAATGAAATTTTCCAGTGACAACATCCGTGATATAAAGTGAGTTAAAAATCACACACGACCAGGTTATAGTCCAACAGGTTTACTTGGAAATACTAGCTGTCAGAGCGCTGCTCCTTCATCAGATAGCTAGTGGGGCAGGATCATAAGACACAGAATTTATAGCAAAGGATCACAGTTCATGCAAGTAAATCGATATATTGGACAAACCTCCAAGCAATCTAGGTAGCGTGGTATAATGTTTAATTTTTCCTCCCCAATCCAACATCAGCATTTCCACATTAAATGTATGACGTTACAGTCTGCTTGTATTCCAATCTTGAGTCAGGCTGGACATATTTCCAAAGTAAGAATTTGTAAAGTGTCACATACATTTACTGCCTACAGATTGTGTGCTCTTTGAACAAAATAGAATATATCTGTAAATACAAATCCGCAAATGCAAATTCACCCCACAGACTTATATCCGTGTATACGTGCATGTGAGAGATCGAGAGTGTGTGGGAGAGAGTGTTAATGTTTGCGTGCATGTGTGTGTGTGTGTGTGTGTGTCTGTGTGTGTACAGTGTAGTGGGGTCACGTGTCATGTGACATGCACCCAATGTCCCGGTTCAGGTCATCCTCATGGGGTACCAAACCTGGCAATCAATCTCTGCTCGGCCACTCTGTGTTGATGCCTGTCCCAAAGTCTGTCTTGGAGAATGGTCACCCGGAGTTGAAATGCCTCACGTGAATAGTAATGGTCACCCGAAGATCCAAGGCCAAATGTCCCTGACCACTGAAGTGTTCCCCGCCTGATAGGAACATTCCCATCTGGTGATTGTTGCGTGCTGTCCATTCATTAATTGGCGTAGCGTCTGCTTGGTCTCACCAATGTACCATACCTCGGGGCATCCTTAACTGCAGTGTGTGAGATAGACAATGTTGGCGAAGTCACATGAGTACCTGCCACGTACATGGTGGATGGGAGAGAGCAGGTAGGAGTGACCATTTAACGTAGTAAGAGTCCTTGAGCGCACTACAGGGGGTACACACAGGCGTTTACATTTGTTCCAAACCTTATCTAAATTGACAGTTCTCAAGCACCTGTCTGAATGGATCAGTTTCAAGCAAATAAACCATCAACACCACAGAAAGGAGAATCATTTCAATGAATTGATAACTACACCCTGCAAATATCAGGTGAATGATAACTGCATCCTGTAAATGTTAAACTATTAGCGTATTGATACCTGTATCCTGACATTGCTGATCATATTAATGGACACAGAATTTATAGCAAAACTCCCATGATCCTGCTCCACTAGCTACCTGATGAAGGAGCAGTGCTCTGAACTCGTACTTCCAAATAAACCTATTGGACTATACCCTGATGTTGTTTAATTTTTAACTTTGTCCACTTCTTTCCAACACTAGCACCTCCTCATAATGATCATATTAATTTTAGAGACAAAATCAAACTGCAGATGCTGAATTCCAAGGTAGACAAGCAGGAGACTGGAAGAATACAGAAATCCAGGCAGCATCAGGAGGTGGACAAGTCAATGTTTCAGGTGTAATCCTTCTTCAGCTCATATTAATGTGTTGTTATGACATGGTATAATGAAGCCACTTCCACTCAGTGCTGTAGCTTTAGCTCAGAAATCTGGAACAGCAAGTTTACTGAAAACAGACAACTGAATGCTATTTCTATATCTGTCCCTTGCTCATGATCTAAAAGGAATCTGAACAACTTGGCGGAGTCGGGCGAGATCACAGGGACCAGCCCACTTTCCACAGCCATCGCTTCACTCTCCAGGAAGGTAAGGACTCTTCTAAAAGTCCTCGGGTGAAGGCCAGACCCGTTTCTGGAACATTCCATCCAACGTATTCAGAACCAGATCTATTTTCAGTGAATTCTACTAGAAGGGAGATGTTGCGTTCAGTAATTTGATAAAAAAATTTATAAAGCATTCATAGCCGAGAGACAGAAGAGACTGATAATAATTCCGAGAAAATACCAACCACAGTACAGGGTGGCAGCCTTCACGGGATATATCGAAAGGGGAACTGTTACAGAAATTAAAAGAGAACATCAAACAACAATTTAACCTCTCTTCCATTTGAGCAGAAATCTCCAACAAATATGGAACCTCCATGGGACAATGGCCCGAGCACAATATTAAAAGTGTCTGGGGAGAAACAACCCAACTCAGGGATAAAAAACAAATCCTTTGGTTTCTGTGTGCCATGCAACAACTCAGACAGAAACAGGAAACCGTCGGTAGGTCAAATCATGACAGAGAAAACAACAGCCTTAAAGATCAATTGGCCAACGTCTGTAGGGAGTTAAAAGCTGCGAAAGAAGAATTGGCAAAAGAACAGAAGGAAATTGAATGCCTTAAAACAGGCGGAAGACCATATCCTGGCCTTATTTGCGGCCCTCCGCCCTATAATAATTCCCCAAGAGGACCCAGAACCCTGTCAGGTCCTGCCTCAAACTCCTACCCCCAAGAGGAAGTAAGACAGGAACACTCAGGCCACACACAGCTGGTCCGATATGAGAGGACTAAAGGCCAGAAAGAAACTGACTTCGGTGCAGACAGCAGGCCAACAGGCAGGACCCTGTTCAAAACAATTCAAAATGCTTTGAATTGTTATAGCCCATTTGGTGCTACAAACTCAGAAATTCTTTCAGCGACTCTGATAAAGGTACCTGCCAGTAACCACACAGTATGTCCAATGGAAGATGTAACTGTCTCTCGATACAGTCCTCTAATCTCGGAACTGGATATGAGACCAATTTTGGAACGGCATTGACCTTCTGATAATCCATACAGAATCGTTGAGTCCCATCCGATTTGGGAACCAAGATGATCAGTAAACCCCACTCACTCTGAATTGGTCAATGATATCCTTGTTGAACATGGCCTCCATCTCCTCCTGGACATGTCCGGCTTTGGAAGGATTAAACTGATAGGGGTGTTGTTTCATCATAACAGTACTACGTCTACTTCATTTACAATAGCAATAGTCCTCCCCATCTGATTCTGACATCTGTCCTCATACTGTAATAATAAATCTTTCAATTGCGTTCGATGCTCCTGAAACAGATAGTTTACTGACCTCTCCCATTCCTCAAGGACTTCTTCATTTTTTAATCTATTCTGAGGCACATCAAAATCCATATCATCTGGATTTGATTCCTCACTCTGCGGACGGTAGCTAACCTATTTTTCCAGGTCTTTATCTCGCCTAGTTCTCAGGAGGGGACCTACACAATCAATTATATACCATGTGAGAGGTTCTTCAAATGTGGGAATTGCCAACAAAGGTGTTGGTTTTATTACCATTTGTGGTTTACCTCCCATTTGACATGTACGACATGAACGGCAAAACTAAACCACATCCTTGTACATTCCAGGCCAATAAAAATGTTTTTGTACATTAGTCTGAGTGTTTCATATCCCTCGGTGTCCAACAGGCAGTTCGTGTGCTACCCGTAACACCTCTTGTCTGTATGCTACCGGCAACAAAATCTTGTACACTTCGGCCCATTTCTCATCTGCACGAATCTGCCATTGTCTCCATTTCTGTCTTAGGATTCTATCTTTCAGGAAAAAAAAAACCTCTGGAATATTCCCTGCCTCCTTTACGGAGGACTAAACCACATATATATCTTTTATCATCTTGTCTTAATGTTACAAGTCCATTCGCCTTTCAGGACTAAATACGTCTGTCTGACTCTCTGCATGTTCACGTTTTTCCTGCATCATTACGTCAAACAGGGTGTCCACGAACTAAACCTCATCTCCTTCAACTTTACCTTTAGCTTTTGCTTCGTGTTGTGACTGATGATAGTGAGATCTTGTTACTACACAGTTTTGGAAAATACCAGGATATTTCTGTTTTAACTCCTCAGTTTATTGGTCTTCCTTTGGCTTCTCCACAACAGGAGGTATCACTCCCATCTTAGATCCTGCTAAATCATTCCCAAGAACAAACTGGATTTCTGGAACTCACACTCTGTCAATCACTCCCATTGTTACTTCCCCAGTCTTGAGTTGGCACTCCAACCTGATCTTACACAGGGGAATGCTACATTTCTGTCCATCTATCCCACAAGTTACCACACTCTTGGATAACAGATCAGAAAGAGTGCAAATTCGCTCATCTCTGACTGTTAGAGACTGGTTAGATCCTATATCTCTCAAAGTTATAACTTCTTGTCCTTGTCCCCCTGCTGTTCTGAGTAAACTTTCCCCACAGAGGCGAATTATTTATAGAGATCAGGCACTAACTCCATACCCAGCCCCTGCCAAGGCTGTGCACTGTCCTGGGACTCCTTGGCCATTCTTGGATTAACCTTTAATACTTTCACTAATGCCAATGGCTTAGCTTCTTTTACCACATCTTCTACCGCCGTGCCTTTCTTTAACTACCAGCACTGTGACATTATGTGTCGCACTTTACCACAATGGAAACACGCGAGGCATTTCAGCTCCTTTCCTTACTCTTGTTTTATTTTAACCTGTGGTAAACAATTATCCGTGTTCTCTACTCTTTATTTCCAAATGTAGGCTCTCGCCTACTCTCAACTGTTATCTCCCACAGTGTGAAAGTCTGGTCGGGAGCTTGTTTCATGCACCAACATGTATTCACCTAATAACTCTGCTGCCCTTCTCACTTCATGAACTTTCTGTTCATCCACAGGAATTCTTATCGTCTCTGGAAGTGAGTTTCTAACCTCCTCCAGCAGAATAACCTCTCTCAGAGCCTCTTAGTTCTTATCCATTTTTAGGATAGACATCAATATATTAAAATGATGATGTTTAATTCTTTCAAACTTAACATAAGTCGGACCTGGTTCATTCTTTATGTTTCTAAACTGCTGTCGATACCAATTCATAAGCACTTAAAATAGCCTGTTTGACCTCTTCATAATCCCTTGACCCATCATCTGACAGTGCAGCAAATAACTCACGAGCTCTGCTGACCAGTTTAATCTGAACTAGCATTACCAATAAATCCTCGGACCACACCAACTTTTCAAATGAAATAAAGAAGGCTTCAACATCTTTCTCATCAACATTTGGCAGAGTTTTGACATACTTGTATGTATCACTATCTTCTATTTTAATCTCTATCCTGTTCACTTGACTTTGCTGACTAACTTGCAACTTCTCAAGTTCAAATGCACTCTCTTTTTGCGCAATGTGAAACACTCTTTCTTTTTCCTCTCTCTCCTCTCTCTCGTTGCTCTGTTAAGAACCTTCTCTTTTTCCCTCTCTCTCTTTCTCTCTCCCTCTCTCTTTTCTCTCTCTTACTTTGTTTATCTTCTTACTCTATTTTCCTCAATTGAAGTTTAAGTTTTTCTAACTTTACTGCACTTGTCTGTTTCTCTGACACATCTAAGTATTTGAGTAATTCCCTTGCAACTTCAGCTTTCCTTTGTCGTTGGTTAAACCCAATTCTAACCTTTTTTGCAAATTCTAACATATCGTGTTTCCTTACCCTTTGAAAATTCCTTGGCAATTTGGGAATCGTCTTCAAACCCCAGATCCTCTTCAGCAATTTTGAGAACAATTTCTCTCACTTTTAATTTAACCAACCACACGCAACTGATATTCAACAAATTTGCTCAAATACGTTTTGTTTAAGATCTCGGACACTAACTGGAAAGTGCTTCAATCTACTGGGATTTTTCTTGGACACCAAATCTCTTCAAATCTGTGCAAATCTAAGACTGGATCTGTCTAAACCTGTCCAAATCTTGATCCAAGACCCAAACTTTTCAAAACTCAGACAAGCCCCAAAGCTATTAAACCGGACACACAGAAATGTTCACCTCTTGCTGTAGTCTATGAAATTTTGAGTGGCAAATAACTCTCCCAAATATCACTATTTAATGAAAAAATTAATAATTTTATTCTTTAAGTCCAAAAGAGAACATCAGTCTGCAACTATTTACAACTCCTTTCTCTTAAACCTATTTTTTACCCTCACCCCACCCCCCCACCCCCAACTCTATCGTACTGCTCCAAAAAAAATCCCTATCATGATTTACAAAAAACATCATGTTTCAAAACCAGCCAGTTGGGTCAATTCTCCTGAGCCATTTTTGCTTCGGTCTTCTGCTACACAAATTTCTTATGGACAGGTACCTTTCAGAACGCTATTCTGCGAGCAGTCGGTTGGTGCTTGTCTGCTCTTTGTATTTCTCCCTCGAACTGCTCAAAATGTCCAATTTTTTATCCCAAAACATCGGATCATTTCATTGTTTTGCTATCATCCGAAACAGTAAAATTCAATTCGATTCGACTTTGGTATCTGGGGCACAATTTAATCTGATTGGTTGAATTTGAATCTGTTGTGTACTATGGTAACGGAGTCACACCTATTGGTTTCAAATAAATGTTGGACATTTAAACCTTTCAGCACACTCTGTGCCAGCCAGAAATTTCAGCTCCCTGAAAGGTACAGTACACATCTACAACTTCATAACAGTATACCATCTGCCGACTCTCCCAGACTGTCCAAATACTTCTGTAGCCTTTCCACTTCCTCAATACAGCCTCCACCTAACTCTGTGGTATCCATAAACGTAGCAACAATTCCCTCAGTTCCTTCCTCCAACTTGTTATTGTACAACATCAACACTAAGCCCTGCAGAACTCCTCTAGTCACTGAGTGCCATCCTGTAAAAGAGCCCGTTATCACTGCTGCCTGCCTTCTGCCAGTCAGCCAATCCTCTATCCATGCAAGTACCTTGCCCCTAACACCATGGGCTCATATCATATCAGTAAACTCCTGTACGGCTCCTTGTCAAAACCCTTCAAGAAATCTAAATATGTCACGTGCACTGGCTCTGCTTAGTCTAACATGCTCACTTCATTCTCAAAGAATTCTAACAGGTTTGTCAGGCATGACCTCTCCGAGGTGAAGATGTGCTGACTTCACCCTTTCTACCATGCACTCCACAATCTCATCCTTCATTATGGACTCCAACGGCTTACCAATGACCGAGATCAGACTAACCAGCCGATAGCTTCCTGTCTTCTACCTCCTTCCCGTCTTAAACGGGGATGTTACATTAGCCATTTTCTAGTTCTCTGGAACCCTCCCTGACGACAGTGATTCTTGAAAGATATTGGGGAGCTGATGGTCTAGTGGTATTATCATTGGACTGTTAATACAGAGGATCAGGTAATGATTTGGGGATCCAGGTTCAAATCCCACCACGGGAAAAGGTGGAATTGAATTCAGTGATTATCTGGAATTATGAATCTAATGACTACTATAAATCCATTGTCAATTGTCGGAAAAATACATCTGGTTCACTTACATCCTTTCGGGAAGGAAACTGCTATCCTTACCAGCCTACATGTGACTCCAGACCCACATCAAAGTGGTTGACTCTTGAATGCCCTCTGGGCAATTAGCGATGGGCAATAACTGCTGCCCAGCCAATGACACCGCCATCCTCCTGTTAAAGAATTAAGAAAGAAAAGATCCCCACCAACGCTCCTACTATCTCCTCAGCTATCTCCCACAGAGGGCCAGGGAGTAGTTCATCTGCTTCAGGTGGTTTATTCACTTTCAGACCGTTCAGCTTCCCCAGCACCTTCTCCTTCTTTCATTTCCAAATAATTGTAAATCTATGCCCCTCTTCTTCTTCTTCCTCTTCCAAGTGGGAGCTATTTCTCCCTCTCTCATCTGTCTAGCCCATGCTCAGGATTTTGGAAACGTCGATCAGATCTCCCTCTCAGCCTTCTTCTCTTCAAGAGAGAATACTCCCATATTCTTCAATCTATCGTCATCGCTGACGTATTTCATTCTTGTAAATCACTCCTGCCCTCTCTCCAATATGTTCCCATCTTTCTGATGATGTGGGGACCACACCTGTACACAGTTGGGGTCTAACAGGATTCTTGTGCAACATCACCTCCATGCTCTTGTACTCTATGTCCCTGTTAATAAACCTAAGGACACAGTGTGATTTATTCACTGCTCTCTCTACCTGTCCTGCCATTTTCAATAATCTGCACCCATTTATCCAAGCTCCCCGGTACTGTTGAGCCCCTTTTAGAATTGCACCACCCATTTTAGATTATCTCTCAATGTCCTTCATACCAAAATCCACCACCTCTCACTTCTCTGCACTGAACCTCATCTGCCCCCTCTCTCCCCCTGAGGACCTAAAATTTGAATTTTGGCAACAAAAATATGTAGATTTTTTATTATAACAAAATGGTTTCTCGAATTAAAAGAATACTATCAAGTGGCCTGTGAACCATACTGCTGATTTACAGAATTAAATTGCAGTTCAAATATAAGAGAACAATAGAGTTTTCATAAGATGAATACTGACACATTAATTGACCGTTTGAACTAACCTTGAACTGATACATGACATGGCAATTTACGTAAATAAGATATCCTTCTTAAAAAATACCACTGGATTATCCTGTCTTCAATCATATCACCATATTACAGTCGATTGGACTTTTTTGAATTAAGAACCCTTTCCCTGGAAACATCATCGGATTAACTTGCTGTAAATCATGTCACTTTATTATATGTGATTGGTCTTTCTTGTGATTAAGGTTGTACTCTTACTAAAAAAAAGTGCAATTTTTAAATGTAATTGCGCAACTTCACCACGGAACCCAGAAGCTTCAATATCCGTGTTGATGGATAGAATAGCGTCAAGGTACCGAAATTGAATAAAATAATGACCCTTGCTTTTTGAATAGACCGCATTTGTCAATTCTTTTGACCGATATCGAACCAAGAGGCCCCTCTTGAAGGGTCTGAGATCTACATTTTGGTGCCGTGACACGTTTCGGCTCGGACAGATTGTGAACAGCAGTGTAAGAGTTAAATGTCCTTCACTCTTGAGTGTTGAGGAATTCGGCCGGCCAGACGTTTGGTTTTCCTCTCATTCAAGTGGTGTCTGACGTGACCCCTCACTTTTTATTTTCCAGTCCAGCCCGAAAGGATTGGTCTTAGCAAGGGTCGAGTCTGGGAGACTTTTTAAATGTTAAAAAGTGGGGAGGGATTGATTGAAGTTGAGTGTACTTTGGTACTTCCGGACAGTGGGATTGAAAATTGCTGAACTCTGAGGGGAGGGTTGAAATCTGAGTTCCCAAACTTTGTTAACTTTTGGGTTTAAAAAAAAAATTCTTTCGCCCGAGCTTCGTTGATTTCCGAAGTAAAAAACAATCTCCCGAGATTTGTTATTTTCCGGCTTTTTTTTCAAAAAAACTTCGATCGCTTAAACTTTGTTTATTTTGGCGTTCGGGTTGTGTGAACTTCGTTTCTTTTCGGTTTTAAAAAAAATTCAATCTCTCGAACTTTGTTAATTTTCGGATTTAAATCGTTTATTTCCGGGTTATAAAAATCGGATGCTTTTATTTTCAGCAGTTTTCAGAGGCACCAACACATTCAATATAGACAGTTATTAAAGAGGCCCCTGGTAGTTGAAGTTTATAGGGAGCAAGAGGCAATCGGTATTTGAAATTTATAGGAAGCCAGAGTTATAGAGTTATAGAGTCAAACACCACGGAAACAGACCCGGTATTTGAAGTTATAGGGAGAAAGAGGCCACCGGTATTTGAAGTTTATTGGTGAGCAAAATATCCCAGGTATTTGTAGTTTATAGGGGAGCAAGAAGTCCTCAGTATTTGAAGTTTATGGAAAGCAAGAGGCCCCGGTATTTGAAGTTTATAGGGAGCACGAGGACTCCGGTATTTGAAGTTTTAGGGAGTAAGAGGCCTTCGGCATTTGAGGTTTATTGGGAGCAAGAGGTCCCCAGTATTTGAAGTTATATGTAGCAAGAGGCCCCCGGTATTTGAAGTTTATTGGGGAGCAAAATATCCCAGGTATTTGTAGTTTATAGGGGAGCAAGAAGTCCTCAGTATTTGAAGTTTATGGAAAGCAAGAGGCCCCGGTATTTGAAGTTTATAGGGAGCACGAGGACTCCGGTATTTGAAGTTTTAGGGAGTAAGAGGCCTTCGGCATTTGAGGTTTATTGGGAGCAAGAGGTCCCCAGTATTTGAAGTTATATGTAGCAAGAGGCCCCCGGTATTTGAAGTTTATAGGGAGTAAGACGCCTCTGGTATTTGAAGTTTATAGGGTGCAAGAGGCAATCGCTTTTGACGTTTAGAGGAAGCAAGAGTTATTGAGTCAAACACCACGGAAACAGACCCGGTATTTGAAGTTATAGGGAGAAAGAGGCCCCCGGTATTTGAAGTTTATTGGGGAGCAAAATATCCCAGGTATTTGTAGTTTATAGGGGAGCAAGAAGTCCTCAGTATTTGAAGTTTATGGAAAGCAAGAGGCCCCGGTATTTGAAGTTTATAGGGAGCACGAGGACTCCGGTATTTGAAGTTTTAGGGTGTAAGAGGCCTTCGGCATTTGAGGTTTATTGGGAGCAAGAGGTCCCCAGTATTTGAAGTTATATGTAGCAAGAGGCCCCCGGTATTTGAAGTTTATAGGGAGTAAGACGCCCCTGGTATTTGAAGTTTATAGGGTGCAAGAGGCAATCGCTTTTGACGTTTAGAGGAAGCAAGAGTTATTGAGTCAAACACCACGGAAACAGACCTTTCAGTCCAACTAGTACATGCCGACCACGTTTCCCAAATTAGTCCCACTGCCTGCACTTGGCCCATATCGCTTTTTACCTTTCCTTTAACGTACCATTCCAAATAACTGTACCTGCATCTACCACTTCCTCCTCATTCCACACACTAACCATCCTGAGAGGAAAAACATTGCCCACCAGGCCAGTTTTAAATGTTTCTCCTCTCACCTGGATTCCTGGGATGAAGGGATTCTTTTATAAGTTCGTATCCATTAGTTTTTGGATGAATAAGGACTGATCTTAATGAAGTACAAGATCCTGAAGGAAATTGGCAGGGTCGATGTGGAAATAATGCTTCCCCTTCTTCAAGAGATGTCAAATAGGACACGCAGTTTAAAAATAAGGGATCGTCTCTTTTAAAAAAATGCAGCTGGAACTTGGCTTGAATGTGTAGAACCTTCAACCTCAGTGAGCTGAGAAGGCAGTCATTTCATTTTATTAAGACACGGGTAGGTATCGGACTAAGGAAGTAAAAATCTGAGGTAGGTATAAACATGGAGGTGTTGAGGCCGTCGTTCGATCTACCATGATCTTATTGAATGGCGAAAGAGGTACAAATGGCAGAAAGAGGCATCAAAGGAGAAGGAGAATCGACGTTTCGGGCATATGCCCTTCTTCAGGAAGCGCCTTCAAATACCGGGGGCCTCTTGCGCCCTATAAACCTGAAATACCAGGGAACTCTTGCTCCTTCTAACTTCAAATGTGGGGGCCACTTGCTCCCTAAAACTATGAAGTTCGGCCTTTTGCCCGAAACATCGATTCTCCTTCTCCGTTGATGCTGCCTGACCTGCTGCGCTTTTCCAGCAACACACTTTTAAGCTCTGATCTCCAGCATCTGCAGTCCTCACTTTCTCCACAAATGGCAGAGAGCCTACTATTGCTTCTAAGTTGACCATTCAAATAATTCATCAAAAGTGAGACTGCCTTCAATTGCATACACACTACACAAACACATGGACAGATTGCCACTGCATCGAGACAACGACAGGAAATAAAAGAAATGCATAGAGGCAGGTCTTTGGTATTTGAAATTCATAGGGAGCAAGAGGCCCCCGGTATTTGAAGTTTATAGGGAGCAAGAGGCCCCCGGTATTTGAAGTTTATAGGGAACAGGAGGACCCCAGTATTTGAAGTTCTAGGGAGCAAGAGGCCCCTGGTATTTGAAGTTATACGGACCAAAGGCCTCCGGTATTTGAAATTTATAGGAAGCAAGAGGTCCCCAGTATTTGAAGTTTAGAGGGAGCAAGAGATTCCGGTATTTGTAGTTGATAGGGAGCAAGAGCTCCCTGGCATTTGAAGTTATAGGGAGCAAGAGCTCCCTGGCATTTGAAGTTATAGGGAGCAAGAGGCCCCCGGTACTTGAAGTTTTAGGGAGCCAAAGGCCCCTGGTACGTGAAGTTTACAAGGAGCAAGAGGCGCCCGGTATTTGCAGGTTTCGGGAGCAAAAGGCTTCCGTCTTTTGAAGCTTTTAGGGAGGAAGAGGCCTCCGGTATTTGAAGTTATAGGGAGCAAAAGGCCACAAGTATGTGAAGTTTATAGGGAGTAAGTGACCCCTAGAATTTGAAGTTTATATGGAGCAAGGGGCGCGTGGTATTTGAAGTTTATAGGGAGTAAGAGGCTCCCGGTATTTGAAGTTATAGGGAGTAAGAGGCCTCCGGTTTTTGAAGTTTATAGGGAGCAAGAGGCTCCTGGTACTTGAAGTTTATAGGGAGCAAGCGTTATAGTGTTATGGAGTCAAACAGCATGGAAACAGACCTTTCAGTCCAACTTGTACATGCCGACCAAGTTTCCCAAACTAGTCCCACTGCCTGCACTTGGCCCATATCGCTCTATACCTTTCCTTTGACGTGCCATTCCAAATAACTGTACCTGCATCTACCACTTCCTCCTCATTCTACACACTAACCATTCTGAGAGGAAAGACATTGCCCCTCAGGTCTGTTTTGAATTTTTCTCCTCTCCCCTGGATTCCTGGGATGAAGGGATTATTTTATAAGATCGTATCCATTAGTTTTTGGATGAATAAGGAGTGATCTTAATGAAGTACAAGATCCTGATGGGAATTGGCAGGGTCGATGTGGAAATAATGCTTCCCCTTCTTCAAGAGATGTCAAATAGGACACGCAGTTTAAAAATAAGGGATCGTCTCTTTTAAAAAGTGCAGCTGGAACTTGGTTCTCTCAGTTTGAATGTGTGGAACTTTTCACCTCAGTGAGCTGAGAAGTCAGTCACTTCATTTTATTAAGACACAAGTAGATATAGGACGAAGGAAGTAAAAATCTGAGGTAGGTATAAACATGGAGGTGTTGAGGCCGTCGTTGGATCTACCATGATCTTATTGAATGGCAAAAGAGGTACAAATGGCAGAGAGCCTACTCCTGTTTCTAAGTTGAACATTCAAATAATTCATCAAAAGTGTGACTTCCTTCAAGCGCATGCACACTACACAAACACATGGATAGATTGCCACTGGATGTAGACAACAACAGGGAATAAAGGAAATGCATAGAGGCAGGCCCTTGGTATGTGAAATTTATAGGGAGCTAGAGGCCCCCGGTATTTGATGTTTATAGGGACAAGAGGCTCCTGGTATTTGAAGTTTATAGGGAGCAAGTGGCCCCCGGTATTTGAAGTTATAGGGAGCAAGATGCCCCCGGTATTTGAAGTTCTATGGAGCAAGAGGCCCCCGGTATTTGAAGTTATAGGGAGCAAGAGGCCTCCGTTTTTGAAGTTTATAAGGAGCAAGAGGCCACCGGTATTTGAAGTTATAGGGAGCAAGAGGCCCCTGGTATTTGAAGTTTAGAGGGAGCAACAGGCCTCCAGTATTTGAAGTTATAGAGAGCAAATGTCCACTGGTATGTGAAGTTTATAGGGAGCAAGAGACCCCTGGTATTTGAAGTTTATTGGGAGCAACAGGCCCCCGGTATTTGAAGTTATAGAGAGCAAAAGGACCCTGGTGTGTGAAGTTTATAGAGAGCAAGAGGTCCCCGTAATTTGAAGTTATAGAGAGCAAAAGGCCCCTCGAATTAGAAATTTCTAGGGAGCAAGAGCCCCCCGGTATTTGACGTTATAGAGAGCAAAAGGTCCCTGGGATGTGAAGTTATAGGGTGCAGGAGGCCCCCGGTATTTGAAGTTTATTGGGAGCAACAGGCCACGAGTACATTATGTTTTAAGGGAACTAAAGGCGCCTGGTACTTGAAGATCGTATGGAGCAAGGGGCCCCTAATATTTGAAGCTATAGGGAGCAAACGGCCCCCTGTATTTGAAGTTTATAGGGATCAAGAGGCCCCTGAAATTTGAAGTTGAAAGGGAGCAAGAGGTCCCCGGTATTTGAAGTTATAGGGAGCAAGAGGTCCCCAGTGTTTGAAGTTATAGGGAGCAAGAGGCCCCTGGTATTTGAAGTTATAGGGAGCAAGAGGCCCCCGATATTTGAAGTTCATAGGGACCAAGAGGCCCCCGGTATTTGAAGTTTATAGAGAGCAAGAGGTCCCCGGTATTTGCAGTTTATAGACCGCAAGAGGTCCCCAGTATTTGAAGTAATAGGGAGCAAGTGGCCCCCGGTATTTGAAATTTTAGGGAGCAAGAGGCCTCCAGTATTTAAACTTATTGGGAGCAAGAGGCCTCCAGTATTTAAAGTTATAGGGAGCAAGAGGCCGCTGGTATTTGATATTTATGCAGAGCAAGAGAACCCCGACATTTGAAGTTTATAGAGAGCAAGAGGACCCCGGTATTTGAAGTTATAGGGAGCAAGATGTCTCCGGTATTTGAAGTTTATAGGGAGCAAGAGGCCCTCGGTTTTTGAAGTTTCGAAGGAAGCAAGAGGCTCCAGATATTTAATCATAGGTTATTAGTAAGCTAATAAAATCTAATATTTGATAAGCTAATACGTAGCAATAAATTAATCATGAAAAATCAATACATAATTTGTTTTTGAAAAGAAAAGAAATATCGCGATATTTTATAATAAAAGTTTTTTTAATAAAAACGTTTGTTAAATTGATTAGTGTTTGTGGAAGTCTGATCAGTGAATAATTTAAAAAAAAATAGTTGCTATAAAACTACAGTAATTTTAAAATTGGTAATTACATAGACAGAGCAGATTGTTCATCGTCAACATTAGCGAAAAAATGTGAAAATGTCCCGACAAGTCTGAGGCCTTTAGATAACTGTATGGGTGATGAAGAATATTATTAGGTGTCCCTAAATCTGTTTGATTGGTTAAATCAGCTCAGCAATTGATTTGACAACGTAACATGAGAGCGGGAACGAAAGGGTTAATTGGACTATGGCGACAGTTTTGTGATGAGAGGCACAAAGAGTCAGTTTTGTGCTCGTGGTCGGACACTGCCACCAAATTGGGGATTGAATTAACTGCAAATGGTGCTCTGAAATCTGTTGAGATTCTTAAAAGTGAAGTGCTCGAACAAAACAATTACAGAAACAAAAGGAGAAATCACAAGTGACTGGTAAATAAACAGAACTGCGCATTTCAATTGTTGGCCTTAGTTTTAATGAGAAAGACAATGATAATTCGGTATTAGATGAGTGGTGCTGTTTCTTATACTATTATATTTTTTTGTGGCTCCCGTTTCAAACTCTTCCTTACAGTCTGATCAGTCTTTGGAATGTACAGCTGTTTCACTTCATTCTCAATAACTTTACTGCTGTAGTCCAGGAACAACAGCGACAAGATAATAATCTCGCTGCTGTATCTGCTGGATTGTTGTTTGTTGTACCTGTTGTACCTGTTATACAAGCTTGGCTTGTCTTGCTTTGTTGCTTTTTTGTTCATTTTGGTCACTGTTCTTTGTTTATGGAATATAGAGGGTGGCCGTTGTTCTTTCTTGATGTGTTAAAAGATAAGGCTGGCCAGTGGTAACAATTCTTCCACACTTGTTTAAGCAATGATGCCACAGCCAGGATTTATCAGACTAAACTCCCAAGCTAAAAACTGAGATATGGTGTATGTGTGTGTGAGCCGGAGAGAGAGAGAAAAAGAGCTGTAGAGCTAATAGAAAGTTGAACCTTTTGTGATTCGGTTTGAATGCACATTTGTTTGTTGGTGATTGAATGTTTGTACTTGTTCCCTGGAGCTTGAGATCCGAGCCTGTTTTGAATCTGATTTCTATTATGGAAATTTAACATGATTTCTTTTTAGGTTAAGGATTCTTCAGTGATTATGAAATAAAATATTAGCTCATGTTCTTTTTACAGATCATGACTGCCTTGCTGTCAGTTTCTGAGGTATCTCTTTTATCCTTCCATAAAAGCCAACCTTATTTGATTTCAAAGCAGCTTAATACGGAGGAAAACAACACTATAACCTTTTTTTGTGATTCAGACTCATTTATTTCCACTTATTTTTAAGACTGATGTGTTTCATTGGTGATTATGATGTGCCAGCCGTAGCTTTATTCAGGAAGTCCACTCCCTCAATGACAATTGAAGGTTCAGTCTAACGTTAGATTGTAATATTTCATCAAAAAAAACTCACGGTTAATATCTGTGTCCTTGGATTCGGCCATTATTCATGCATTAGAAGTTATTTTTGACTTGAATAGACAAATACTTTTAAAGCAGCTCTGGCTATTTCACGACCTATAACCATTAAAATTGAGCAATGACTGGTCAGGACTACTGAAGAAATATAATTTTGGATTTAAATTAAGGATTAAAACTGGGTAATTATAGTGGATTTCAAAGTTGGGACCTGTATCCATTTTACATTTTAAATATTGAATACTGAATAAATGAATTTCCAATTTATATATAATATATAAATATATATTTATAAATTATATAAAAAATAAAATGTTGTATGTTACACAGATATATATTGTAAAAAATAGTGACCATTGATATATCACCACAGAGGAGATCTGATCTCAAACAAGACAATGAGAACTAAGCTCTGTTGATCCTCCAATGTCCACAAAAGTAATTGAAAACTTATTTTCCATAATCTTCTTCAGCGGGATCCCCACTCAGTAATGCATAAAGTATGCTTGGTACCACTCCACTCAGTGCTCTCTCCAAAATTCAGACTGAATTCTATCCAAACCATGAGGTGTCCCAAATGGATGAAAAAGGACTACTGCCTGACTTAAGCAGGCACTGCTGTCACCCAGCATTCCAACCTTTGGAAAATAGGGACCGCCAAACATATCGAGGAATAGGATGGTATATCAATCACTTTCTTTTGTAGCATCACTGCCCTATTGCCATGGAATTGGAAAGCTCCATAATATTACAGCCATGTGATACAGTGACCAGCACAAGTGAATGAGACAAATCACCTACTTAATTATCCTCTTGCAGTTTTTGATGAGCTGAAAATTCAAATCTTAAAACTAGCTTTCAGATTATGACAATCAAGATTCCAAAATGTATAGTTCGGAACATGCTTTAAAGTTAGACAAGCAAACATTGATAAATGCGTTAAGTGAGGTTAAAATGAAAAAGGAGGCAAGGAAATCAACCACAGAAGGGAAGAGAATAAGGCAATAAGAAGGATAAAACAGCAGAGTAACAGTTCCAACATGTTGGATCACTTGTTGGGTTTCCACCCTGAATTGCAGATAATTATTATATTTATTATTATAAATATTTATTATTGTATTAGCCCGAAACAAACTTAATTGGCAGGAATCCGTCACACATTGTTAGTGACCTGTCATATTGATTCATAGTTAATTTAAAATATGACTGCATTAGTTCATTCCTGATAAAGGGCTTTTGCCCCAAACGTCGATTTTCTTGGTCCTCAGATGCTGCCTGACCTGCTGTGCTTTTCCAGCACCACTCTAATCTAGACTCTAGTTTCCAGCATCTGCTGTCCTTGTTTTTACCCTGCATTAGATTAGATTAGATTACAGTGTGGAAACAGGCCCTTCGGCCCAACACTCCTCTGATGCTGCCTGACCTGCTGTGCTTTTCCAGCACCACTCTAATCTAGACTCTAGTTTCCAGCATCTGCTGTCCTTATTTTTACCCTGCATTAATTCGTTGTTAATTTAGAATGAAAAGCTACATTACTGACCAGTTGAAGAAATGCTGCATATGATTGGGGATGGAGATAGATACATAAATATGTCAGATTAAACTCCCAAAGGCTGGGGAGGTGACTGTGAATGGGTGTATATATGTATAAAAAATTAGACATGAAATGAGAAAACAATATAAGGCCACTAAGGTTGAGGAATATATAAACAAGGTTAAAGCAACAATATCGTAAAATAAAAAAAAAACTTAGATTCTACTCAGGATCCCGAGCCTATGTCTGGCATACCAACCCTTTTTGAGAATTGGGATTTTGTTCCTGTATACGTGCAGAGCCCTATTGCTATGTAGCTGGCACTGCAGCCTTGCTGTGCCAGTGTCCTGGGTTTAATGTCAGCCTTGGATGGCTGTCTGTAAGGAGTTTGCACATTCTCCCTGTGTCTGTGTGGGTTTCCTCTGGGAGCTCCGGTTTCTTCCCACAATTCAAAGATGTGCAGGTCAGTGAATTGGCCATGCTAAATTACCCATTGTGTTAGGTCCATTGGTCAGAGGGAAATGGGTCAAGGTGGGTTATTCTTCGGAGGATTGATGTGGACTTGTTGGGCCTTTTTCCACACTGTGGAGAATCTAATCATCTCCTGATTTTTCCCAGCTTTAATTTAAACCATCCACTTGTTGAAACTTTTCCTTCTTTTGAAAATGAAGCATCCAGACATCATAGCCGATTTCATGGGAATGAGTGACTTGCGGCATCCTAAACCGGGTCCAATCCGGGGACGAGAATTATGTTAATGAAGAATGCCCTGATTGCAAGATAAAACCGGCCAGATTTGCTCAATATGTCCAAATGTGATACGAATACAAATGCAGTAAAATTCTCGGAGTAGCCTGAATACAAATGGCTTGTGTTACAAGACTGAAAGATGCGCTTATCTGTCTGACAGAAGTGACAAATAACTGAACAATAATCAAGAAGCTCAATTGCCTTCATTTAACCCTTTACTTTTGCAATGTTTTCTGGCAAGAGTCACTGACATGATCCAGACCAACAGTACAAACCAATCCAGGAATTTCCAGTCGCAATTGAGGTGAGCGGTGGTTTTCTATTGAGATGGCCCGAATTGGACTGAACCATGATGCAAGTTACAGGTAAAAGAAATTATATTCAGCGTCCTCGTGATCTCAAATTCTGCATACCAGCCCTGAGAGGGTTAATTGGAACCAGGATACCTCATGTACCTACCCGATGACCACTGCTGGATAACCTTTTCCCGAAAGGATCCTGAATATGGGAACATGCAGGCCCCAGCATATCACCTTTGAGACTGGCAACAAGACATCTAAAAACACCCAGGGGCAAATGCCTGGCCCTTGCTTTAACTGTTGAATTGTGGCCAATGGGGAGTAATGTGTCTTTAATGTTAGCTCGGAGCTGACGTTGAGAATCGACAGGATTTCATCCCATCAAAAGGAAAATCTACTAATACACACTGACTCTTCATTGTACTTTTAATATGATCCATGATTTTGGAGCCTTGTGGGAACATTGAAGATTTTTAACTCCCAAGTGGGGTGGGGGTTGGGCAGCGTTACGGTGATGCTATTTTGTACAATCAATCTGACAGTTATCGAGATATCTGGCTCATGCTGATGAAAATGATACAGTTTCTAAAGTAATGGGCAAGTATATGCAGCTGCCAACCAGACAGCCATACGCCCCAAACATCAGATCCCATTGGGTCATCAGCAAAACACATTTAGTCAGAGTATAAGGACCTGTATGCGAGACCTGGGTAAGGTGCAAAAAGCACAGGGGAATGATACTCTCTGTTCAGTGCCAATTCACAATTAAAAGTTGATTTCTCTGTTGCTTATTGACTGTAATCACATGGGTTTAATGGTTAGATTGTATTTAATATTGTTTTGACATTTGAAAGTAATTTGTAAATTTCCATTTCTGAAATAATTACAGGCACTTTGTAATATTCCCAACTTTTCTGCTCAAAATCATCACCAGATTTCTACATTTAATTCTAATTACTGTTAACTAAAGCTGTAGATCGGGACATTTAATTGGGAATAATGTTAATGTTTTTTTAAAAGAGAGAATACAATATATCGCAAAACTAATCTAAATTTTAGATAATATAGATTTTTTTAGGAGCAAAACTTCAAAGACTGTTAGACCCCAGCAAAGATGGATTTATAAGAAATGGTTTTGCTTAATTCACCCATGGCTCGGCTTTTCCATATAAAATAAGAAAATAATGGGGAGGAAGGGAATCTCTAGTGAGTAATTTAAAATGAACGATCTTTTTGCCAGTATGGGCAATATATATTTCAGTGCGATATTTGAGTTTGATTAATTCAAGAATTATTTATTTCAAAATTGCTCTTAGGGCTTCGAGTCTGCTGAAGAGCACAAACTATGTTCTTAAATAAGGTACTTCCGCAATACTCAGACCAGAATATGAGTGACCTCTATCAGATTAGTTTATGTTACTTGTTTGCTGCTGCCTATTTTAATTGAATATATGTATACTGTATATACTTTATTACAATTAGCACTTTGTGGTCTCCAAACTTGGAAAGGGGGAGATGATACAGATTGAACTTGTCCTGCTGTGTCGACTTGCCATTGCCAGCATTGGTGCACAAGAAGGGACAGTTTACCCGTGTGATCCTGAGCAAACACAGACTGTGTACCAACTATGACAGGAAGATGTCCTTGTGTTTTGAAAGATTAAATGTTGCCAAGAATGACCATGTAAAGGTGTTGTGTGCCAGTTTGATTACATTTGTACCATGGGCATCCCTGATAAGCCTTATCCCATTTCAGATAGATCACGTAATAAAAGAGACAAAGGGGGGATGTTTCTAGAAAACCATGATAACATTTTTGGAGAGGATGAAATAATTTGTTACGCCCTTATTTCAGTAAGAGACCCCCGACCCCTTTTATCCTTCCAAATCCTAACATGGGGGTATGGAATAGTACTAAAGTATTTACAGGACGTAAGGGAATGATACTGTCTGTTCAGTGCCAATTCACAATCGTTTACGTTATTACTTATCCCCACCTGCTCCTTGTTTATAGACTTCCTCCAATAAATCCGCAATATCCTATCCAAATTACTATAAGGGTAAGGAATGGGGGTGCACTTATGTAAGAGTTCCTAATTTTTTTTTCTGTGCTATGATTAAACGTATTACTCACCACTGCTTTTCTGAAGGACCTTGCATCTCATTTGTATGCCTTAACGAAAAATGAATCCCTAATATCACTGGCATTCAAACTCTATGTGGAGAGGGTAACAATACCCACCTTCATTATGATACCCCTAATGGCACTAATATTTTCCCAGTTATTGGAGGGGTACAACCATTTTGGGATGTTGGCCATGTTTCTTACCAATAAACTCAACTCATTAGTAGTGGATGATTTTCACCCTCAGCACCCAGGGCCAAATTATGTAATCATGGATTATCCACATACCCCACGAAGTCACCAAGGTAGGCCCGCTTCTTACTGGGAAGGACCCTCTATTGCCTATGCTAAACCTGGATTTATTTTCAGTTATAATAAGGCAGCGAACTACCCTGTCCTGAATAGAGCAAGTAGTCCTCATGCCGTAGCTGTAGGAACACTACTTCCAACTCCTGTTCCCTGTCCAATTACCTGGCAATGACATCATAATTCCCTTTTAAACAGACAGTTTCTCATGGCTTCTGTGCAGAATGGAAGAATCCAAAGACCATATCAAGAGGTAAAACACACTCATTGACATATGCAGCTCTCAGTGTGCTTTCATTAGGAGAGTCCTTAAGAATTATTAGTCATCAAGACCATAATTATCTCATTGGTGGACTCACAATTCTGGGGAATGAGACAATTGTTGCCTTAATAGAAATAGGACATGCTTTCACAATTGTGCCTATTTGCCCAACAAAACCGATTACATACTTGCGAAGGAAGGTGGATTTTGCGCTATTGCTAAAGGAAAATGCATCATGAGTGTCACTGATCTTTTCGAAAACATTACTAGGCATATTGATAATATTCGCACTTTTGTCAACCAAATGAATGAAGGGGCAGGATGGGAAGATTGGGGTTTTGGCTTATGGTACAACAGATTAATTAATGTGTCTTTGTATGGTGCTATTGTTTTAAATGGTCTTTTTGTTGGTATTGCTATAGTTAAGCGTATTATTGCTAAAATATTATTATTAATATTAATCAAATGTTATTAATATCAAAATTCTATTGACAATATTGATTCCATCCAGAAATTGCTTCTTCTTTCCTTAAATCATGATGAGGAAACATCATTGGCTGCCCTTGGTTCCCCTTCGGAGGAAGATGAAGTATTGCAGTCTTTTGCTGCCATTGAATTGGACTAATTTGATCCATGCCTCCTTTATGGTGTGGTTATAGAATGACCAAAGCGGGGAATGAGGGTCGAAACTTTGACTTTAGGCAACAAAAATATATAGATTTTTATTTTAACAAACTGGTTTCTCGATTTAAAAGAATACTATAAGATGGCCTGTGAACCATACTGCTGAACATAAGAACATGAAGTCAGCTATTACGAGGGGGCATAACTTTAAATTATGGGGTGGTAGGTATAGGACAGATGTTAGGGGTGGATTTTTTACTCAGCGAGTCGTGAGTTCATGGAATGCCCTGCCAGTAGCAGTGGTAGACACTCCCTCTTTATGGGCATTTAAACGGACATTGGATAGGCATATGGAGGATAGTGGGATCGTGTAGGTTAGGTGGGCTTGGATCAGCGCAACATCGGGGGCCAAAGGGCCTGTACTGCGCGTATTTTTCTATGTTCGATGTTCTATACTGCTGATTTACAGAAGTAAATTGCAGTTCAAAGATAAGAGGACAATAGAGTTTTCATAAGATGAATATTGACACATTAATTGACCATTTGAACTCACCTTGAACTGATACATGGCATGACAATTTACGTAAATAAGATATCATTCTCAAAAAAAACCATTGGATTAGCCTGTTGTCAATCATATCACCATAATACAGTTGATTGGACTTTTTTGTAATTAAGAACTCTGTGATTGGTCTTTCTTGTGATTATGATTGTACCATTACTAGAAAAATCATGGAAATAATGTATAATTTTCAAATGTAATTGCGCATCTTCACCACGGAACCCAAAAGCTTCAATCTCTGTGTTGCTGGATAGAATAGCGTCAAGGTACCTTAATTCAATAAACTAATGACCCTTGCTTTTGAATAGACCGCATTTGTCAACTCTTTTGACCGATCTCGAACCAAGAGGCCCCTCTTGAGGTGTCTTAGATCTTCACCCCTACTTCCCCAATTTGTCAATGTCCTTTTGGAGTTCTGCATTTCCCTGTCACAGTTTCGAATTATTCCTGGTTTGGTGCCAGCTACAAACTTTGAATTTGTCCCCCCTGCACAGCAAGATCCCGATCATTAATTAAATATCAAGGAAATCAAGGATCCCAACATCGACCCCTGACAATCTGGGGGGATCCTTAACGCAGTTTCGAGTCACACTGGGCACCAACTGAAACCAATTCAATCCCTTTGCTGTACAAAGTTTCTGGAAGGACAGGAGCACACCCTTGAAGATCAGGTGCGTTCTGGGTGGGTGAGATAAGAAGCAAGATATTTGTGGTTGAATATTAATTATTTCCCACACCATCAGGATGAGCTTCCTGCTACTGAGCAAACAGATTGTACAACCTCAAACCCTGAGACCATGCTGCCCAGCTGGTTCAACTGAGGAAAGGGATCACTGTACCAGGAAGGGGGTGAGGTACAGGACCAATTTGATGGTGTAAAGAGCCATCAGAGACACGATGAATAGAACGGCCTTTATAAATCTAAAAATAAAGACCTGGGGAGTAAGGAGATCTGAAACAATCAGAAGGTGCTGGAGAAACTCAGCAGTTCTGGGAGCTACTACAGAGAGAGACAGAGTTAACGTTTCAGGTCTAGTGAACCTTGTTCCATGATGACCATTTCAAGTCATGCTGGGGAAGTTGACACCCTTCGTATAATTAGCCACATTGGTGTTTTCATGCTAATTATGCTCTTAATATTAGTAAATACATGAAGCACACACATTTTATTACCCGTTCCATGATTGAGAGCAAGAGAAATAGTGAGCCTTGGCTTTATACAAAAAATGATGATTCAATGTCAATCTCCCACTGAGTTCCAATGGGAACCACCTATTCCCACAGCCGTGACCTTTCGTAAACTATTCAGGAGATTGCAGCACCTAATCCCCACCCACTCACTGCATTCACAGGCAGCAGGTTGTGTTCATGTTTGGACATGCAGCACATCTGAGGGATGTGGGGCATCGATAAACCAGCCCTTAACTTACTCCAAGGCTTTGAGTGATGAAACTCCCACAATAGGCCCGGAAGGGAAACAGCGCATGGCTCCAGATAGACCATACTGTGGGAGCTTCAGCGCTGATGGAGTGCTGCTCTGTGAGAGGGTCATTGCTGATGGAGTGCCACACTCTCAGAGGATCAGTGCTGACGCAGTTTCGCACTCTTGGAGGGTGAGTATTAAGGGAGCACTGCCCTGTTGGAAGTTCAGTGCTGGTGGAATGCTGCACTGTCAGAGGGTCAGTGCTAATGGAGTATTGTATTACCAGAGGCTCAGTGCTGGGGGGTTTCCACACTGTTGGAGGATCCGTGCTGAGCAGTGTCACATTATCGGAGGGTCAGTACTGAGGGAGTGCTGTACTGTCAGAGAGTCAGCTTTGGAGGGCCATCACACTGTCAGAGGGTCATGGCTGAGGGAGCATTGCACTGTCAGAGGGTCAATACTACGATAATACCGTACTATGGGAGGATCACTATGGAGAGGATGTTGTACTTTTGGAGGGTCAGTACTGAAGGGATGCTGTACTGTAGGAGGGTCCGTACTGAGGAAACACCACACTGTCGGAGGGTCAGTACTGAGGAAACACCGCACTGTCATAAAGTCACAGCTGAGGGAGTCTCACACTGTCGGAGGAGGAGCATTGAGGGAGAGTGACATTGTCAGTGGGTCAGTGCTGGGGGAGTGTCGCGTTGTCAGAGGGTCAGTGGTGAGGGAGTGCCGCACTGCCAGGGGGTCAGTGCTGAGGGATTGCCAAACTGTCAGACGGTCTGTGCTGTGGATACTGTCTCAGAGCTTTGCAGAGATCTCATTCATTTGTCTGAGAAGGATGTTCAGTGTACTCTGTGCTGGTGAAATGTTATAGACCTGTGTGGGTCTCTGTGTCAGAGGACTGAGTACTCAGGATGAAACAATGATTTGTAGGAACTATTGCGTTAGGAAGTCACTTTTGAATGGTGAACATTTCAGGAATTCTCTGTGGTTCCTGTTTGACGAGTTTTTTTTTGCCCAAGGGTTAATCCGCTGGACATAGGAGACCAAGGGAAGTGTTGTGTCAATTTATAACAACAGAGAATGAGTCACGTTGTCACACTGAGGTAAAGGTGGTACAGTGGTGCCTTTCCTCAGAGACCAGTTGAACCAGCTGGGCAGCATGGTCTCAGGGTTTGAGGTTGTACAATCTGTTTGCTCAATAGCAGGAAGCTCACATTAATTCTGTCCTGATGGTGTCGGAAGTAATTAATCTTCAACCACAAATGTCTTGCTTCTTATCTCACCCACCCAGAATCCACCTGATCTTCAAGGGTGTGTGCTCCTGTCCTTCCAGAGATGGTATTGTACAGTGAAGGGATTGAATTGGGCTCAGCTGGTGCCTCGTTTGACTCGAAACTGCGGAGAAGAACCCACAGAATTCCAGCGGTCAATGTTAGGATCCTTGTTTTTCCTGATATTTAGTAAGGGGACAAATTCAAAGTTTGTAGATGGCACCAAACCAGGAAGAATTGTAAAATATGAGGGGGACAGTTCAGAACTCCAAAGCACATTGATAAGTGTGGGAGTTGGGGGAGGTTGGGGAGGCGGATGAAGTTCAGTGCACAGAAATGGGAGGTGATGCACTTCGGTGGGAAGAAAATTGAGAGTCAATATAAAATTGGGGGGTGTAATTCTAAGGGGGTGCCAGCAGGAGCAGGGGGAACTGAGGGTATGTGTGCACAGATCATTGAAGGTGGCAGTACAGGTAGAGAAAGCAGTGAATAAAGCACACAGTGTCCTCCGCATTACTAACACGGGCACAGAGTACAAGAGAAAGGAGGTGTTGCTGAACTTGTACAAGCCCCTTGTTTGACCCCAGCTGGTGCATTGTGTCCAGGTGTGGGCCCCACATTATCTGAAAGATAGGGAACACATCGGAGCGAGTCCAGGAACAATTTACAAGAATGGTTCCAGGGATGGGAAACGTGAGCAATGTGGATAGGTTGAAGAGGGTGGGACTATTTTCTCTGCAAGAGAAGAAGGCTGAAAGGGAGATCTGATTGACGTTTTCGAAATCCTGAGCATGAGCTGGATAGAGGAGAGAGGAAGAAATAGTTCCCTCTCGGAACAGGATAAAGAATGAGAGGGGCATAGATTTCCAATGATTTGCAAATGAAACAAGAAGGTGCTGGGGAAGCTGAAAGGTCTGAAGGTGAATAACTCACCTGAAGTAGATGAACTACACCCTGACCCTCTGTGGGAGATAGCTGAGGAGATAGTAGGAGCATTGCTAAAGATCTTTTCTTTCTTTATTCTTTAACAGGATAATGACGGTGTCACTGGCTGGGCAGCATTTATTGCCCATCCCGAATTGCCCAGAGGGCATTCAAGAGTCAACCACTTTGATGTGGGTCTGGATTCCCATGTAGGCCAGACCAGGTAAGGATGGCAGTTTCTTCCCCTAAAGGATGTTAGTGAACAGTTGGTTTTTCCGACAACTGGCAATAAATTTATAGGAGTCATTAGATTCTTAACTCCAAATATTCATTGAATTCAAATTCCATCTTTTCCCATGGTGCGTTTGAACCCGGGTCCCAGGAACATTACATGGATCTCTGGATTAATAGTTTGATAAGGTTCCCCATGGTAGACTACTGCAAAAAATACGGAGGTATGGCATTGAGGGTGAGTTGGAGGTTTGGATTAGGAGTTGGCTGGCTGGAAGAAGACAGAGGGTAGTAGTTGATGGCAAAGGTTCATCTTGAAGCGCTGTCACTAGCGGTGTTCCGCAAGGATCTGTTTTGGGACCATTGCTGTTTGTCATTTTTATAAATGACCTGGAGGAGGGGTTAGAAGGTTGGGTGAGCAAGTTTGCGGATGATACGAAAGTCGGAGGAGTGGTAGACAGTGAGGAAGGATGTGGCAGGTTACAGCGGGACTTCAATGATTTCAGTGTTGGCTATTAGCTATGACTGCAGCAAGGTGCTGAGCACCATCTCCTCTGTGGGAATAAGGAAATCCAGCTGTACCTATGACCCTCAGGATATCTCCTGCAGCCTATGGATGTGCACATCGTGTCCTGAAGGAGAGAGTGAAGATCCCCAAAGAGTACCATGTAATCTGGTCAAAATAGTTGAATAGCTGATAGTGTGTGTGTGCACTGTAAGACCTGACTGTGTGGTTTGCAACAGTGTTAAATGCTTAAGAGTGTGCTCTTGAAAGTCAGGTATGAGCCCAGAGTGATACAATGGTTGGGATCTGAGATTTAGAGATGTGGTGTTTAATCAGTCTGGAGATATTGTTACATTTGGCAGGGTATGGCATTTAAATAAATATTCATTGTATATGTCTAGTTGTGTAATGTCATTACCATTCATATCGTTCATGGAATGCCCTGCCAGTAGCAGTGGTGGACTCTCCCTCTTTATGGGCATTTAAGCGGGCATTGGATAGGTATATGGAGGATAGTGGGTTAGTATAGGTTAGGTGGGCTTGGATCGGCGTAACATCGAGGGCCAAAGGGCCTGTACTGCGCTGTATTCTTCTATGTTCTATGTTCTATGAGACAGAAAACAGGAAGCTAGAGGCTATTAAGCCTTATCTCGGTCATTGGTAAGGTGTTAGAGTCCATTATTACAGATGAGATTGTTGAGTGCATAGTAAGAACGGTCTTAATCTTGAGGGGATCATGCCTTACAAATCTTTTAGAGTTCTTTGAGGATGTAATGAGCAAGTTAGACAAAGCAGAGACAGCACACGTAACATATTAAATTTCCTGAAGGGCTTTGACAAGGTGCCGTACAGGAGTTTACTAAATAAGATATGAGCCCATGGTGTTAGGGACAAGGCACTGGCATGGATAGAGGATTGGCTGACTGGCAGATGGCAGACAGCAGGTGATGAAAGGCTCTTTTACAGGTTGGTACTCAGTGACTGGTGGGGTTCCATAGGGCTCAGTGTTGGGATCACAACCATTGATAAGGCAGAAGTGGTTACTGCAAATACTGGAGATTAGAGTCAAGATTAGAGTGGTGCTGGAAAAGCACAGCAGGACAGGCAGCATCCAAGAAGCAGGAAAAATCGACGTTGATTTTTCTGGTGAACAGCTTTTGTCAGAAACGTTGAGTTTTGCTGCTCCTCGGATGCTGCCCGACCTGCTGTGCTTTTCCAACACCACTCTAATCTTGACTCACACCGATTGACGTTGTACAATAACGAGCTGGAGGAAGGAACTGAGGGCATTGTTGTATGCTTGTGGATGTCACAGAGTTAGGTGGAGGGACTGGTTGTGTTGAGGAAGCAGGGAGGCTGCAGAAGGACTTGGACAGGCTGGGAGAGTGGGCAAACAAATGGCAGATAGAATACAATGTGGGAAAATGTGAGATTACGCACTTGATAGGATGAACAGAGGCACAGACTATTTTCTAAATGGAGAAAAGCTTTATAAATATGAAGCAAAAAGGGACTTTACAGTCCTAATTCAGGATTACCTTCAGGTTTATATGCAGTATGTGTTTGTGTAAGCGTACAATTTTCCCTGAAAATGAGGGTCCAATCATTTTCAGTTGCTTCATCAATGACGTTCCCTCCATCACAAAGTCAAAAGTGGGGGTGTTCACCAATGATTTTCTTTTATTCATTTGTGGAAGGTGGGCATCGTTGTCTGACCAACGTCCCCAATTGCCCCCTTGTATAGGTTGTGTTGAGCTGTCTTCTCGAACCCCTGGAGGCCATATGCTGTTGGTCGACCCTCAATGTTCTTGGTGGGTGTGGTGGGGGGGCATGTGGAGTTCCAGGATTGTGACCCAGCGACATTGAAGGAATGGTGATAATTTCCAAATCAGGATGGTGAGTGGCTCAGAGTGGAACTTGCAGGGAGTGGTGTTCCCATGTATCTGCTGTCCATATGGTCTGGCCTGAATCCTCATCCTTAAGAAAGACAGTTGCTAGTGTCTATTTCACGGCTCGGTCATGAATTGGAGATGGGAATATGTCTTTGTCCAGCTGAGGATGTTGGTTCCTCGTGTGGTAAGGGAATCTTTGAAACTACATTTCCACTTGGAGCCCATGAAAAGCTGCCCTCGTGCCTGTATAAAAAGTGACCTGTCAAAATGAAGTTTTTCACATCCCAGGCAGTACAGGATGGAGGTGAACAGGATGTACCTGTTATCTGGCAGTGAGCAGGTAGTGAATGACAATTATAAAAATGCCTTCTCTATGCTAATCTAGAGTGTACAGTAATTTTGTTCCTGACTGTATTAGTTCATTCCATATTCCTCAATCTGTATGTCATTGAGTAATGTATCTGTCTTAAAGAGTTGGTCGATTATTTTTCTGCATCATTCTCCAAATCCCACAGCCTGAGGACACATTCAGTCTTACAAATCATTCCAAATAGTTACCAAAAGAAACAAATAGCTTCAACTCAGGATAGTGAGTGGCTTGGAGGGGAACCTGCAGGGGGTGGTGTTCTCATGTATCTCCTCCCCTTGTCCTTTTCGGATCAAAGTGGTTGTGGGTTTGGAAGGTGCTGTCTGAGGATGTTCGATGAATTTCCCAGCCCATCTTGGATATGGTACGCACTGCTGCTACTAAGCATCGGTACTGGAGGGAGTGGACGTTGGTGAATGTGGGGCCAATCAAGCGGGTGATGCTTTCTCTCTGGGTGGTGTCGTGTTGCTTGAATGTTTTGGACATTGACAGTGTCAACAGAAGAAAGTTTCCTGCTTGGTCGAGAGATCAGAAACAAGTAGACATCTTCCTGTGTGTTACCATTGACCAGAAACCCAACTAGATTCACAACATAAACACAGTGGCTCCAAGAGCAGGTCAGAGGCTGGAATACTGCCGACTCCCCAAAGCATCTCCACCATCGACAAGAAATGTTCGTCTCACCAGTCTCCCAAATTATTTCGAAAATAGACACTAGATTTGACATCATGATGTCCCACAGCCTTTCCTGATGTGCCCCTTTTAAAAGGGAATAGTGAAGGAGCTGTTAATCAGTTACTTCATAAATAGCTAAAGGTGGGACCACTTTAAACAGCCGGGCAGCATGGTTTCAGGGTCTGAGGTTGTTCAATCTGTTTTTTCAATAGCAGGAAGCTCATGTTCGTTCTCTCCTGGTGACATGGTGTGTAATTAATGACAAACCACAAATATCTTGCTCCTTATCTCACCCACCCAGAATCCACTTTTCTGCCAAGTGTGTATGCTCCTGTCCTTCCAGACATGGCTTTGTATAACAATTGGATTTAATTCGGTTCAGTTTGTGCCTTGTGTGACTCCAAACTGCAGAGCGGTTTCTTCCTGGATTCCCAGGGATCAGTGTTTGGCATTTTGCTTTTCCTGACGTTAATTAATGATTGAGATCTTGCTGTGCAGGGGATTAGTTCAAAGTTTGGAGATGGCACCAAACCAGGAAGAATTGCAAACTGTGACGAGTACAGTGCAGGACTGTAAAAGGTCTTTGACAATT
>NC_057746.1:31855218-31859910 GCF_004010195.1 Chiloscyllium plagiosum | reverse complement strand
CTTTCTCTTTCTCTTTCTCTTTCTCTCTCTCTCTCTGTCCTTATCTCTCAAACACTCTCTCTGCGTCCCTATCTCTCACATATTCTATCTCTGACCCTGTTTCCCACACTCTCTACCTCTTCCTCCCTGACATTGATGTCTGCATTGGCGCCACCTCGTGCTCCCAAGAGGAGGTTAAACAGTTCATCAACTGCACCAACACATTTCACTCTGATATTAAATACATCTGGACCATTTATGACATCTCCATTCCCTTCCTGGAACTCTCCATCTCCATCAAGGATGACCAACTTAACACTGACATTTGCGAAAATCCACTGATTCCCACAGCTACCTGGATTACACCTTATCCCACCCTAACTCCTGCAAAAGAGCTATCCCGTATTCCAAATTCCTCCTCCACCGCAGTATCCACTCCCTGGAGGACCAGTTCCACCACAGAGCACACCAGGTGGCCTCCTTCTTTAAAGACCACAATTTCCCCTCCCACATAGTTAAAGATGCCCTCCAACACATCTCATCCACATCCCATCCCTCTGTCCTCGAACCCCACCCCTCCAAACTCAAAAAGGTCAGAACTACCCCTAGTCCTCACCTTCCACCCCACCAACTATTGCATAAATTGCATCATCCGCCGACATTTCTGCAACATACAAACGGACCCCACCACCAGGGATAGATTTCCCTCTACACACCTGGAAGAAATAAACCTTTACAAGGTCACCCTTCACCATCCAATGGTCCAGAGAAAATAGCCCCAGTCCAATCAACCTCTCCCTGCAGCTCAAACTCTCCACCCTGGCGACATCCTTGTATATCTGTTCTGCGGCTTTTCAAGTTTCACAAAATGTTTCCTTCAGCGGAGTGACCAAAATTGAACGCAGTATTCCAAACGCGGCCGCACCAATGTCCTATGCAGCTGCAACATGACCTCCCAACTCCTATACGCAATGCACTGACCAACGCTTATCATCAAAATATTAATTGAAGATACAATCATTTGTCAACACAAAGTGAAGTAACACACACATAAACAGCTATCCCTCTAACAATCTCTAAAACGCACCAACATGACCTCAATAAAAACTGAAAGAACTTCAGATGCTGTAAATCAGGAACAAATCAAGAGTTGCTGGAAAAGCTCAGCAGGTCTGGCAGCATCTGTGGAGAGAAATGGAGAGGATGCTGCTCGACCTGCTGAGCTTTACTGTCGTTCTCTCCAACATAATTTCACTCTTCATGAAAACAGAAAAACAAATATTCTCTGCAAGGATTGTATTTCTAAAACCAAAAACACTTTGGCCAATAGGTCATTCTTGAAGACAGAATGTCTGAAGCATAAAATCTTTCAAAGTCTATCACCTCTGTGTTATTACACGTGTGACCATCACTAATCACACAGGGCTGTCTCCGGTATCTATCAGCTTGTTCAGGGAAATACAATCGAGAAGTTCATTCGATCACTCTTTCAGAAGGAAGGGAAAGGTTTCATCCTGAACTCAACAAGTGGGTTATTTCTTTCACCAATCATGGGAGTGATCAGATGGGGAGCCCTTCCTCACAGGCTTTATGTCCCTCATCCAATTACAGACACAAAGCACTCTCTCCATGCAGTTACTGTACAAACAGCCACAGCACGGTGTACAGCACAGCGAGCAATGAGCACAAGTCATGTCATTTCATGGAAGTTTGGTTTTTAGAAAAGCAGTGCCTGTGACCTTTAAAGAAACCACTCGAGGTATTTATACAAAATATGAAATAAATCAACAGTGTCCGCACATTATATGGGAAGACCATTCCCGGCAAGGTCCCTTTGAAAACACTCTTCACCCTGACTTGGAAATATATCGCCGTCTCTTCAGTGTCGCTGACTCAAAATTCCAGATTTCCCTTCCTGAGGGTATTGTGGGTCACCTACAGCACACGGACTACAGCGGTTCAAGAAGGGAGCTCACCTCCACCTTCTCAAGGACAACTAGGGATGGAGCAATAAATGCTGGGCCCATCCAGCAATGCCCACATCCCAATTAAAGAATTGAAAGAAATATGTTTCTTTGAAATCTCTCTAAACACATTCCAACAGTTTCAAAAGATTCATAATTGTGTTGTTCTGTGTCACTTCACCCTCCCTACTCTAGAATGACACGTCACGCACGTGTGTGTCTTTGTGTGTGTGCACGTGTGCAAGAGAGAGAGAGCATAAATTTGAGAGTGTGTGTCTGTGTGCATGTGTGTCTGTGTGTGTGTGTGTGTGCGTATGCGTCTTTGCCTATGTGTGTCTCAGTGTGTGTGTCTGCATGAGTGTGTTTGTTTTCCTGTGTTTGTGTGAGTGAGAGAATCTTTGTATCTGAGTGCATTCTGTGTGTGAGTGAGTGAGTGTGAGTTTTGTGACATTTTGTGTATGGAACATAGAACAGTACAGCACACGAATGGGCCCTTAGACTCACTATGTTGTCTACCATGACGCCAAATTAAACGAATCCTTTCTGCCTGCAAATGGTCCATATCCCTCCATTGCTTGCATACTCATGTACTTATCTAAAAGTCCCTTAAATACCCTTATCTTATCTAACTCCACCACCACCCCAGCAGTGCCACTCACACTCCCACCTCTCTCTGTGTAAAATTTTTCCCCTCTAACGTTAAATGCAAGACCCTCAGTGTCATATATTTCAACTCTGGAAAAAAGATTCTGAACGTTAACCCTACATAAGCAGCTCATAACTTTATAAACTTCTATCAAGACTCCCCACAGCCTCCACTGCTCCAGAGAACGCAATTCAAGTTTGTTCACAACATTCCTTGTAGCTCATACCCTCTCATCGAGGCATCCCCGTAAACCTCTTCTGCACCCTCTCCAAAGCCTCCATATCCTTCCTGTAATGTGACAAACAGAAATGAACACAATACTCTATATGTGGCCTGTACAAAGTCTGATAAAACTTCAACATGACACCCTGAGTCTTGAACTCTATTCCCTTTCCTTGTAGCTCATACCCTCTCATCGAGGCATCCCCGTAAACCTCTTCTGCACCCTCTCCAAAGCCTCCACATCCTTACTGTAATGTGACAAACAGAAATGAACACAATACTCTACATGTGGCCTGTACAAAGTCTGATAAAACTTCAACATGACATCCTGACTCTTGAACTCTATTCCCTGACCAATGAAGACAAGATTCCATACGCCTTCTTTACCTACCTATCTATGTAAGTATGTGTGTGTGTGTTGCCATAAAAATCTCCACATTTGTAGATATATGTTTTTGAAAATACACACCGTTACGTTCCATGCTGATGTTTTCTCGGTGGACATGTCTATGTTTATGGGTGAAGCAAATAGAAAGTAAAGATTATTTAGAAGCCACAGGATTGGGAAGCTTTCGAAAACCAGCAAAGGATAATTAAAACATCAATAAACTGATGAAGATGAAATCTGAGAGTAAGCTAGCTTGTGATACAAAAGGAGGTTGGAAATAGCTTTTTGTAGATATACTGTGTACAAAGGAAGGAACAGGCAAGAGTGGACATTAGATCACTGGAAAATGTGAATCAAAGATACCAACAGCATGCCAGAGAGTTCGGGGGCAGAGGTGAGGGTGGTGGCCATCACTTAGGATAATGGTCTGGGGAAGCTAAAAGGTCTGAAAATGGTTAAATTGCTTCGACCACACGGACTACAGCAGGGAATAGCTGAGGAAATTGTGGAGTCATTGGTCGTGATCTATCAGGATTCACTACAGACAGGGAGGGTCCCAGAGAACTGGAGCCGAAAATGTTTGCTGGAAAAGTGCAGCACGTCAGGCAGCATCCAAGGAGCAGGAGAGTCAATGTTTCGGGCATGAGCTCCTCTTCAGGAATGAGGAAAGTGTGCCACTTCTGCCTATCACCCTCACTTTAAGCTCCTTCCACCTATCGCATTTCCAACGCCTCTCCCCCAAGTCCCTCCTCCCTGCCGTTTATGTTAGCCTGTTTGGCAAATTTTCCTCATTCCTGAAGAAGGGCCCATGCCCGAAACGTCGATTCTTCTGCTCCTTGGATGCTGCCTGACCTGCTGCGCTTTTCCAGCAACACATTTTCAGCTCTGATCTCCAGCATCTGCACTCCTCATTTTCTCCCAGAGAACTGGAAAACGTTTGAGACTGTTTGTGTGTGTGGAAGAGTGAGCATATATCTTGTGTGTGTGTGTGTTAATGCCCATTTTGTCTCAGTGTGTGTGTGTATGTGTGTAACTGCGTCGTGTGCATGTGTCCATGTGTGTGTGAGTGCATGTGGTTCTGTGTCTGTGTGAGTATGTGCCTGTGTGTGTGTGCGCGCATGCATGTGTGTTTGTGCCTTTGAGAGTTTGTTGTTTAAGTGTGCGTATGTGAGTGTGTGTATGAGTGTGAGTCTTTGCCCATGTGTGTCTCAGTGTCTGAGTCTGTGCGGGTGTGTGTACGTGTATGTGTTTGACTATCGTGTGCATGTGTGCATCTGTGTGTGAGTGCATGTGTTTCTGTGTCTGTGTGAGTATGTGTCTGTGTATGCGTGTAAGCATACATGAGTGTATGTGTGCCAGTGTGTGTGTGTACATTTTTTTGCCTTTGAGAGTGTATTGTTTGTGTGTGTGTATGTGAGTGTGTGTATGTAAGTGTGTCTGAGTGTGTGTCCATGTGTCTGTGTGTATGCGTCTGTGGCTGTGTATGTCTCGAT
>NC_057746.1:31850342-31852423 GCF_004010195.1 Chiloscyllium plagiosum | reverse complement strand
CCTCTGCCCGTCAGTCTGTCCTTACGATAGCACGTGAAGCCTTGAATATTCATTTCCCAGGCCCTGTCCACTTGAAGCCACGTCTCAGTTGGCTGTGTGGAAGTGTTTGTTTCATTGCGTGTGCGAGTGAGAGAATCTTTGTGTCTGTGTGTGCGTGAGTGAGTGTGAGTTTATGTAACATTTTGTGTATAGAACATAGAACAGTACAGCTCAGGAACGGGAACTTAGACCCATTATGATGTCTACCATGACGCCAAATTAAACTAATCCTTTCTGCCTGCAAGTAGTCCATAACCCTCCATTGCTTGCATACTCATGTGCTTATCTAAAAGTCCCTGAAATGTCCTTGTCTTATCTGCCTCCACCACCACCCCAGCAGTGCCACTCACTCTCCTACCTCTCTCTGTGTAAAAGACTTTCCCCTCTAACGTTAGATGCATGACTCTTAGTACGAGACATTTCAACTCTGTGAAAAAGATTCTGACCATCAACCCTACATATGCAGCTCAGAACATTATAAACTTCGATCAAGACTCCCCTCACCCTCCACCGTTACAGAGAACACAACACAAGTATTTTCACATCTCTCCGTGTAGCTCATGCCCTCTCACTGAGGCATCCTGCTAAACCTCTTCTGCGACCTCTACAAAGCCTCCACAAACAGACATGAACACAGTACTCTACATATGGCTGATACAAAGGCTGATAAAACGGCCACATGACATCCTGACTCTTGAATTCAATTCCCCGACTAATAAAGGCAAGATGCCAGATACCCTATCTACATGTATGTGAGTGTGTGTGTGTGTGAGTGTGTATCTCTGCGTGTGTGTGTGTGTGCACTTATCACTGCACGTGTGTGTGTGTGTGTGTTGCAATGTAGATGTCCACATTTGTAGATATATGTTTTTGGAAATGCACACCAATACGTACCATGCTGATTTTTGACTCAGTGAACCTGTCTATAATTATAGGTAAAGCATACAGAAAGTGAAGGTTGGGAATCCTTTGAAAGCCACAGGATTGGGAATCCTTTGAAAACGGCAGAACATCACTAAAAAATCAATAATGGTGAAGAAGATGAAATCTGAGAGTAAGCTAGCTCGTTATACAAAAGCTGATTGGAAAGAGCTTTTTGTAGATATATACAAAGGAAGGAACAGGCAAGAGTCGACATTGGATCACTGGAAACTGAGACTGGGGAAGTAGAAATGGGGAACAAAGAAACAGAGAGGGAATTGAGCAGATGCTTTGCATCAGTTTTCATGGTGGAAGATACCAACAGCATGCCATGCTAGTGGCAGAGGTGAGGGTGGTGGCCAACACTAAGGAGAATGTACTGTGGAAACTGAAAGGTTTGAAGGTGGATAGATCACCCAGACCAAACGGATTACACCAGGGGATAGCTGAGGAGATTGTGGAGCTATTGGTGGTGATCTTTCAGGAATCACTGAGATCAGGGAGCGTCCCAGGGATCTGGAAAATGGCTAATGTAACATTCCTGTTGAAGGAAGGAGGAAGACAGAAGCCTGGAAACTTTAGTTTGGTTCGCCTGACCTCGGTCATTGGTAAGATTTTCGAGTGCATTATTAAAGATAAGATTACAGAGTGCATGGTAAAATCGGGCTGAGTCAGTATGGCTTCATCGGGGTGAGGGGGACATGCCTGACAAGTCTGTTCTAATACTTTGAGGAGGGAACAAGTAAGTGAGGCAAAGGAGAGCCAGTCAATGAGCTCAATCTGAATTTCCAAAAGATATTTGAAAGAGTGCCATATAGGAGGCTGTGAAATCAGATAAGAGCCCATGGTGTTAGGGGCAGTGTACTGGCATGGATAGACGATTGGCTGCTGGAAGGTGGTAGAAGGTGGGGATAAAGGAGTCTTTTATCAGGAAGGCACTGAGTAACTAGTGAAGTCCTATAGGGGTCAGTGTCGGGACCACAACTGTTCACATTGTACATTAACAATCTGGGCGAAAGGGTATTGCCACTAAGTTTGTGGATGACACAGAGATAGGTGGAGGGACAGGTGCTGTCAAGGATGTGGGGAGGCTGCAGAAGGACTTGGACAGACTGGGAGAG
>NC_057746.1:31849143-31849842 GCF_004010195.1 Chiloscyllium plagiosum | reverse complement strand
TGTGTTTCATTGGTGATTATGATGTTCTAGCCGCAGCTTTATTCAGGAAGTCCACTCCCTCAATAACAGTTGAAGTTTCAGTCCAACATTAGATTGTAATAAATAATCAAAGAAATCTCATGGTTAATATCTGTGTCCTTGGATTCGGCCATTATTCATGCATTAGATTTTTTTTAACTTGAATAGACAAATCCTTAAAGCAGCTCTGGTTATTTCACGACCCATAGCATTAAAATTGAGCGATGACTGGTCAGGACTACTTAAGAAATATAATTTTGGATTTAAATTAAGGATTAAAACTGGGCAATTATAGTGGATTTCAAAGTTGGGACCTGTATGCATTTTACATTTTAAATATTACATACCAAATAAATGAATTTCCAATTGATGTATAATATATAAATATATATTTATAAATTATATAAGAAAATAAAATGTTGTATGTTACTCAGATGTATATTGTAAAAAATAATGACTATTGATATATTACCACAGAGGAGATCTGATCTCAAAAAAGACAATGAGAACTAAGCTCTGCTGATCCTCCAATGTCCACAAAAGTAATTGAAAACTTATTTTCCATAATCTTCTTCAACTGGATCCCCACTCAGTAATGCATAAAGTATGCTTGGTACCACTCCATCCAGTGCTCTCTCCAAAATTCAGACTGAATTCTATCCATATCATTAGGTGTCCCAA
>NC_057746.1:31841501-31847741 GCF_004010195.1 Chiloscyllium plagiosum | reverse complement strand
AACTTTTCCTTCTTTTGAAAATGAAGCATCCAGACTTCATAGCCGATTTCGTGGGAATGAGTGACTTGCGCCATCCTAAACCGGGTCCCATCCCGGGGACGAGAATTATGTTAATGAAGCATGCCCCTGACTGCAAGATCAAACTGGCCAGATTTGCTCAATATGTCCAAGTGTGATACGAATACAAATGCAGTAAAATTCTCGGAGTAGCCTGAATACAAATGGCTTGTGTTACAAGACTGAAAGATGCACCTATCTGTCTGATAGAAGTGACAAATAATTGAACAATAATCAAGAAGCTGAATTGCCTTTATTTAACCCTATACTTTTGCAATGTTTTCTGGCAGGAATCACTGACATGATCCAGACCAACAGTACAAACCAATCCTGGAATTTCCAGTCCCAAATGAGGTGAGCAGTGGTTTTCTATTGGGAAGGTCAGAACCGGACTGAATCATGATGCAAGTTACAGGTAAAAGAAATTAAATTCAGCATCCCCGCAATCCCAAATGCTGTATGCCCAGTCCTGAGAGGGTTAATTGGAACCAGGATATCCACTGTGGGCAGAACGTACCTCATGTATCTACCCGATGACCACTGCTAGATAACCTTTTCCCGAGGGGATCCTGAAAATGGGGACAGGCAGGCCCCAGCATTTCACCTTTGAGAGTGGCAACAAGACATAAAAATAAAAAATCCAGGGGCAAATGCCTGGCCCTTACTTTAACTGTTGAAATGTGGTCAATGGGAAGTAATGTCTTTAATGGTAGCTCGGAGCTGACGTTGGGAATCGACAAGTTTTCATCCTATCAAAAGGAAAATCTACTAATATACATTGACTCTTCATTATACTTTTAGTATGATCCATGATTTTGGAGCCTTGTGGGAACATTGAAGATTTTTAACCCCTAAGTCGGGGTGGAGGGGGGGTGGGGGGAGGGGAGGGGGGGTGGCAGCGTTACAGTGATGCTATTTTGTCCAATCAATCTTGACAGTCATCAAGATATCTGCTCATGCTGATGAAACTGATACAGTTTCTAAAGTAATGGGCAAGTATACACAGCTGCCAAGCAGACAGCCATAAACCCCAAACTTCTGATCCCATTGGGTCGTCAGCAAAACCTGTTTAGACACAGTATAAGGACGGGTATGCCAGACCTGGGTCAGTGCAAAAATCACAGGGGAATGATACTGTCTGTTCAGTGCCAATTCACAATGTAGAAGTTGATTTCTCCATTGCTGATTGACTGTTCTCATACGGGTTTAGTGTTTGGGTTGTTTTCAATATTGTTTTGAAATTTGAAAGTAATTTGTAAATTTCCACTTCTGAAATAATTACAGGTGCTTTATACTACAATATACTACTGACTGAATTATCAAGTGATTTGATTTAATATGTGGACGTTAACCCTCAATATCTTTGCTTTATGAATGGAGCTTGTAAGAAAACACACTGGTTGATTTGATTTACTTTTGGATTGGGTTGTTAGATCCACGAAGGAGTGTCTGGCTGAGTTATTATCTTCATGTAGATATTTAATACTGAACAGTGATGGTTTATAATTTTAAGATTGCACCGATATCTAAATTCTCGGGTTAGCTCAATATTTGAAAGATTTCAGTGTAGTTTGAAAACTTTGTATCATGTTCCATAATTTGGGGACAGCATTGCCCTTCAGCCAATATTTATTACCAACTTTTCTGCTCAAAATCATCACCAGATTTCTACATTTAATTCTAATTACTTTTTACAAAAGCTGTAGATCGGGCCATTTAATTGGGCACAATGTTAATTTTTTTTAAAAAAGAGAGAATACAATATATTGCAGAACTAATCTAAATTTTAGATAATATAGATTTTTTTAGTAGCAAAACTTCAAAGAGTATTACACTTGCCAGCATTGGTGCACAAGAAGGGACAGTTTACCTGCGTGATCCTGAGCAAACACAGACTGTGTACCAACTATGACAGGAAGATGTCCTTGTGTGTTGAAAGACTAAATGTTGCCAAGAATGACTTTTGCAGTGGTCAACGGCATAAAAAATTAACAGTTCATTTACAGAACAAGTCTAAATGGTCTTTACTATGTAAAGTTGTTGTGTGCCAGTTTGATTACATTTGTACCATGGGTATCCCTGATAAGCCATTTCCCCTTTCAGATAGATCACGTCGAGAAAGAGACAAAGGGGGATGTTTCTAGAAACCCATAATAACATTTTCGGAGAGGATGAGATAATTGTTACGCCCTTACTTCATTAAGACACCCCGACCCTTTTTATCCTTCCAAATCCTAACATGGGTGCATGAAATAGTACTAAAGTATTTACAGGATGTAAGGGAATGCTACTGTCTGTTCAGTGCCAATTCACAATCTTTTTAGTTATTACCTATCCCCACCTGCTACTTGTTTATGGAGTTCCTCCAATAAATCCACAATATCCTATTCAAATTACGACAAAGGTAAGGAATGGGGGTCTGGTTATGTAAGAGTGCCTAATTTTTTTTTCTGTGCTATGATTAAACGTATTAGTCACCACTGATTTTCTGAAGGACCTTGCATCTCATTTGTATGCCTTAACGAAAAATGAATCACTAATATCACTGGAGTTCAAACTCTATGTGGAGAGGGTAACAATACCCACCTTCATTATGATACCCCTAATGGCACTAATATTTTCCCAGTTTTGGGAGGGGTAGAACCATTTTGGGATGTTGACCATGTTTCTTATCAAGAAACCACCTCATGAGTAGTGAATGATTTTCACCGTCAGCACCCAGGGCCAAATTATGTAATCATGGATTATCCACATACCCCACGAAGTCACCAAGATAGGCCCGCTTCTTACTGGGAAGGACCCTCTATTGCCTATGCTAAACCTAGATTATTTTTTTCAGTTATAATAAGGCATCTAACTACCCTGTCCTGAATAGAGCAAGTAGTCCTCATGCCGTAGCTGTAGGAACACTACTTCCAACTCCTGTTCCCGGTCCAATTACCTGGCAATGACATCATAATTTCCCTTTTAAACAGACAGCTTCTCCTGGCTTCTGTGCAGAATGGAAGAATCCAAAGACCATATCAAGAGGTAAAACACACTCATTGGCAAATGCAGCTCTCAGTGTGCTTTCATTAGGAGAGTCCTTAAGAATTATTAGTCTTCAAGACCATAATTATCTCATTGGTGGACTCACAATTCTGGGGAATTGCTGCCTTATTAGAAAATAGGGACATGCTTTCACAATTGCGCCTATTTGCCCAACAAAACCGATTATATATTTTCGAAGGAGGGTGGATTTTGCGCTATTGTTGAAGGAAAATGCATTTTGAGTGTCACTGATCTTTTCGAATACATTACTAGACATATTGATAATATTCGCACTTTTGTCACCCAAATGAATGAAGGTGCGAGATGGGAAGATTGGGGTTTTGGCTCATGGTACAACTGATTAATTAATATGATATTGTATGGTGCTATTGTTTAAAATGGTCTTTTGTTGATATTGCAATAGTTAAGCGTATTACTGCTAAAATATTTTTATTAATATTAATAATATATTATTAATATTAATATTCTATTGACAATATTGATTCCATCCAGAAAATGCTTCTTCTTTCCTTAAATCATGATGAGGAAACATCATTGGCTGCCCTTGGTTCCCCTTCGGAGGAAGATGAAGTATTGCAGTCTTTTGCTGCCATTGAATTGGATTAATTTGATCCATGCCTCCTTTATGGTGTGGTCATAGAATGACCAAAGAAGGAGGGGGGTGGGGGGAAGGTGAGGATCTAAACTTTAACTTTAGGCAACAAAAATATTTTGTTTTTTTTGTAACAAAATGGTTTCTCAATTAAAAAGAATACTATAAAATGGTCTGTGAACCATACTGTTGAACATACTGCTGATTTACATAATTAAATTGCAGTTCAAAGATAAGAGGACAATAGAGTTTTCAGAAGATGCCATGTACAAACTTTGAACTTGTCCCCCTGCACAGCAAGATCCCGATCATTAAATAAATATCAAGTAAATCAAGGATCCCAACATTGACCCCTGACAATCTGGGGGGATCCTCTCCGCAGTTTCGAGTCACACTGGGCACCAACCGAACCCAATTCAATTCCTTCGCTGTACAATACCATCTCTGGAAGGACAGGAGCACACGCCCTTGAGGATCAGGTGGATTCTGGGTGGGTGAGATAAGAAGCAACATATTTGTGGTTGAATATTAATTATTTCCCACACCATCAGGACAGAATTAACGTGAGCTTCCTGCTATTGAGCAAACAGATTGTACAAGCTCAACCCCTGAGACCATGCTGCCCAGCTGGTTCAACTGGTCTCTGAGGAAAGGCACCTTTACCTCAGTGCGACACCATAACTCATTCTCTGTTGTTATAAATAAACACAACATTGCTCTGGGTAATCGCTCTTCCCGATATTTGGCAAATTAATCCTCGGGCAAAAAATTAAACAGGAGCCACAGAGAATTTCTGAAATGTTCACCATTCAAACACATCTCCCTATTGCAATAGCTGCTGGAAATCTTTGTTTTACCCTGAGCACTCAGTACTCTGACAGTACAGAGACTCACACACGTCTATAACATGATTTGGACAGCCATTTGATGAAGGAGCAGCACTCATAAAGCTAGTGCTTCCAATTAAAACTGTTGGACTAGAACTGGTGTTGCGTGATTTGTAACGTCTATACTATTTCACCAGCTCAGAATGCACCAAAAAACCTTCACAAACAAGCTAGCAATATACCTGCCCAGCTCTGAAACAGTATCGACAGCACAGACCCTCTGACAGTGCGGCACTCCCTCAGCACTGACCCCCGATAGTGCGGCACTCGCTCAGCGCTGACTCCCCTGGCAGTGTGGCACTTGCACAGTGCTGACCCTCTGAAAGTGCGGCAATCCCTCAGCACTGACCCTCTGACAATATGGCACTCCCTCAGCACTGACTCTCCGAGACTGCAGTACTCCCTCAGCACTCACCCTCTGACAGTGAGGCGTGCACTCAATTCTGACCCTCTGACAGTTTGGCACTCCCTCGGCACTGGCCCTCCCACAGTATGGTCTATCTGTATCCCAGTGCTGCTCCTCTTCCAGGCCTATTGTGGTTGCTCCATCACTCACAGCCTCGGATTAAAAATTGAGGTAAGCAATGAGGCTGGAGGTAGAGGCTGGTTTTTAGAACCTCCACCCCCTGTCAGATGTACCGGGTATATCTCTGTCAAAACATGAACACAACCTGCTGCCTCTGAATGCAGTGAGTGTTTGGGGATTGGTTGCTGCTATCTCCTGAACAGTTTGTGAGAGGTGGGAATAGATGGTTCCCCTTGGAACTCAGTGGGAGATTGACATTGAATCATCATTGTTTCTATAAAGCCAAGACTCACTATTTCTCTTGCTCTCAATCATGGAACGGGTAATAAAATGTGTGTGCTTTCCGTATTTACTAACATTGTGAGCATAATTAGCATGAAAACACCAATGTGATTAATTAGAGTAAGGGGTGTCAATTTCCACAGCATGACTTGAGATGGTCATCATGGAACAAGGGTCACTAGACCCGAAATGTTAACTCTGTCTCTCTCTGTAGTAGCTACCAGAACTGCCGAGTTTCTCCAGCACCTTCTGATTGTTTCAGATCTCCTAACTCTCCAGATCTTTATTTTATTGCAGACGATCCAGATTACATCAGCCTAAGAGCTGTCTAATTTATTTCTTCCCATTCCTCAGTTCCACCATGAACTGGTATTGGGAATTGAGAAGGTGTTTACTGGGAAAAGGTTTGCAGGGCTTGTGGAAAAGGAACAGTGTGCGGTACAGGACTAATTCATTGTTGTAAAGAGCGGTACAGGACTAATTCATTGTTGTAAAGAGCCATCAGAGGCAGGATGGTAGAATAGCCTTTATAAATCTAATCCAATCCAATCTTTGTTCCACACCAATCCAGTGGTGTCTCAGTTTGTGAAATTCCAGGGAGTTCACAGCAGTGAAACAAAGATTGGATTGAATATATCCCTGGTGGTGGGATACACCTCCTCCCACCCTGTCCCCTGTAAAAACGCCTTCCCATATTTCCAATTCCTTCATCTCCGCCGCATCTGCTCCCAGGAGGACCAGTTCCAAAACCATACAACCCAGATGGCCTCCATCTTCAAGGACCGCAATTTCCCACCAGATGTAGTCGACGATGCCCTCCACCGCATCTCTTCCACTTCCTGCTC
>NC_057746.1:31830848-31841091 GCF_004010195.1 Chiloscyllium plagiosum | reverse complement strand
CCAGGTGACCACCACTGCACTACACACACACAGATATTCCTACATACACAAACACACACACGGACACAGGTACGCACAGACGCGCACACAGACACCCTTATAGACACACACACTCCCACACTCACACATGCACCTCCTCACAGACTTAAGACACTCTGCACTCACCACGTGCGCGCGCGTGCATCCCAGACAGACAGACTCACACAGACAGACAAAGACCCACATGCACACATATATTTTGTGGGGTGAATTTGAACTTGCAGGGTTACATTGCACTTTGCTCAAAAACTGCATACATTCATGTAGAACTCTGAGCTCAAAAACTGCATGAATTTATGTAAAACTCTGTTATCTCACTTTTTAGATTAGAATCAATCTAAACATCAGGTCATAGACAGAGAACACAGGGGGCTAACACCTTCAACATATTGTCTAGCAATCACCATTGTTAACAGCTAACCCGAGAGTGCAACTTTAAAAAAAAGGTTTTGTGATTTACACATGAAAGAAGTGAAACTATCACTGTATTCTAACAGATGAAAGGCTTAACAGACAATCAATTTTTCGATGTATAATTTCAGTTACATCACACTGCAAATTTTTGCTATAAATTCTGTACTACGATAGAGCCCTTCACTATCACCTGATGAAGGAGCGTCGCTCCGAAAGCTAGTGTGCTTCCAATTAAAAGGTAGTGATCTCAGGATTTCTACCAGTGCCATCTGCTAGCCAGTGTGGAAATGAAAAAATAGGCAGGATGAACATGTGGCTGAAGGGATGGTGTAGGAGAGAGGGGTTCAAATTTGTTGGACAGTGAGACCGGTTCTGGGGAAGGTGGGACTATTACAAATTGAATGGTCTACATCTGAACCAGACTGGAACCAATGTCCTTGGGGGAGTTTTTGCTACTGCTGTTTTGGAGGTTTTAAACTAATGTGGCAGGGGGCTGGGAACCAGAAGAAAAATCAAATAGGCAGCGAGGTGGAAACTGGAAACTGTAAGAATCGTGAAGACAGCATTAATAAAGGGAAGAGTAGGCAGAGAGCAGATGAACGCAAAAGAAATGGTCGCCTGAAATGCATCTACTTTAATGCAAGGATATAGTGTGTAAGGCAGATGAATTTAGGGCTTGGATTGGTGCCTGGGAGAATGGCTTTATTGTGATCACAGAGACTTGTTTGAAGGAAGGGATGATTGGCAACTAAATGTTCCAGGATATAGACGCTTCAGTAAGGACAGGGAGGGAAGTGAAAGGTAGGGAAGGAGTTGCATTGCTGGTCAGGGACGATACCACAGCTGTGCTAAAGGAGGACACTATGGAGGTCTTGGGTAGTGAGGCATTATGGGTGGAGCTGAGAAATAAGAAGGGTGCAGTTACATTGTTTGGGCTGTATTCCAGGCCTCGCAACAGTGAGCAAGAGGTAGAAGAACAAATAGGTAAACAGATTATGGAAAGATCTAGAGGCAATACCGTAGTGGTGATGGGAGATTTTAATTTTCCCAACATTGACTGGGATACACTGAGCATCAGAGGTCTGGTTAGGGTAGAATTTGTCAGAAAAGTCCAGGAGAGTTTTCTAGAGCAGTATGCCAATAGTTTGATGAGGGAAGGGGCAATATTGGTTTTTAACTGGGGAATGAGCCAGGACAGGTGGTAGAAGTTGTGATGGGGGATTTCTTTGGCAACAGTGACCACAATTCTGTAAGTTTTAGAATATTCGTAGATAAAGATGAGAGTGATCCAAATGGAAGAGTAAAAAACTGGGCCAAAGCCAATTATATCAAAATTAGATAGGAGCTCAGAAATGTGGATTGGACACAGCTATTTGAAGGGAAGTCCACATTTGATATCTGGGAGGCTTTCAAAGATAGGTTAAAGATAGTGCAGGATAGGCATGTCCCGTTGAAGGCAAAGGATAGGAAAGGCAAGATTCGTGAACCAAGGGTGACACAAAAAGTTGTACGATTAGCCAAGAGAAAAAGAGAAGCATACATAAGGTCTAGGCAGCTAAGAACAGAACGGGAATATCGGAAGTGTAGGACAAGTCTTAAATGAGGAATCAAGCGGGCGAAAAAGGGTCATGAAATAACTTTAGTGAGGAGAGTTGAGGATAATCCCAAAGCATTTTATTCTTATAGAAGAAGTAAGTGGGTAACTAGAGAAAGGATTGGTCCACCAAAGGATAATGAAGGAAGGCTGTGTGTCGAACCTAAGAGAATGGGTGAGATTCTGAATGATTACTTTGCATCAGTGTTCACTGAGGAGAGGAACATGATGAATCTTGAGATGAGAGATAGACGTTTTATTAGTATGGATCATGTTGACATAATTGGTAAGATGTGCTGGGCTGGCTAGAGGTTATTAAGATGGATAAATCCCAGGACAGGATGGGATCTATCCCAGGTTGCTGAGGGAGGCAAAAGAGAAAATAGCTTGGGCCCCTGACAGATATCTTTTTGGCATTCTTAAACACAGGTGATGTGCTAGAGGGCTGGAAGGTTGCTCATGTTGTCCCCCTGTACAAGAAGGGTACTAGGGATATTCCGGGTAACTACAGACCAGTGAGCCTGACATCGGTGGTGGGAAAGTTTCTGGAGAAGGTACAGAGGGATAGGATCTATTTGTAGTTAGAAAAGAATGGGCTTATCAGTGATAGGCAACATGGTTTTGTGCAGGGGAGAGCGTGCCTTACCAACTTAATAGAGTTTTTTGAGGAAATGACCAAGTCAATAGATGAAGGAAGGTCTGTGGATGTCATATACTTGGACTTTAGTAAGGTGTTTGATAAGGTTCCCCATGGTAAACTAATAGAGAAAGTGAAGTCACATGGTGTGCAGGATGTTCTAGCCAGGTCGATAAAGAACTGGTTGAGCAACAGGAGACAGAGAGTAGTAGTTGAAGGGAGTTTCTCAAAATGGAGAAAGGTGACTAGTGGTGTTCCGCAGGGATCAGTGCTGGGGCCACTAATGTTTGTGATTTACATAAATGATCTGGAAGAGGGCACTGTTGGTATGATCAGTAAGTTTGCAGATGACACGAAGATTGGTGGAGTAGCAGAAAGCATAAGGGACTGTCAAAGGATACAGGAGAATATAGATAGAGTTGGGTGGAAAAGTGGCAGACAGATTTCAATCCAGACAAATGTGAGATGATGCATTTAGGCAAGACTACTTCTAGAGCGAATTATACAATGAACGGAAGAGCCTTGGGAAAAGTTGATGGGCAGAGAAATCTGGGAGTTCAGGTCCATTGTACCCTGAAGGTTGCTGCACAGTGGACAGTGTGGTCAAGAAGTCATATGGTCTGCTTGCCTTCATTGGGTAGGGTATTGAGTATAAGAGTTAGCAGGTCATGTTAAAATTGTACAAGACATTGGTTTGGCCACAGTTAGAATACTTTGTACAGTTCTGGGTGCCACATTACCAAAAGGATGTGGACACTTTGGAGAGGGTGCAGAGAAGGTTTACGCGGATGTTACCTGGTGTGGAAGGTGCTAGCTATGAAGAGCGGTTGAGTAGGTTAGGTTTGTTTTCACTAGAAAAAAGGAAATTGAGGGGGAACTTGATTGAGGTTTACAAAATCATGAAGGTATAGACAGGGTGAATAGAGACAAGCTTTTCCCCAGTGTGAGAGACTCAATAACGAGAGGTCAAGCATTCAAGGTGAGAGGTGAACCGTTTAAAGGGATATAAGCGGCAAGTACTTTACATAGAGGGCAGTGGGCGTCTGGAACGAGTTGCCAGCAAGTACTTTACATAAAGGCAGGCTTGGTGGATTCAGTTCAGATGCATCTGCATAAATGCATGAGTAGGTGGGGAGCAGAGGGATACAGTTGCTTCGGAATTGGGCGGCAGGTTTAGACAATAGATTTGGATTGGCTCAGGCTTGGAGGCCCGAAGGGCCTGTTCCTGGGCTGTACATTTTCTTTGTTCTTTGTTATTCTTTGTGTAAGCGTGTGTACGTGTGCGTGTGTGTATCTGAGTGTATGTGTGTGAGAACATATATCTGAGTGCATGTGTGTGTCTGAGATCATATATCTGTGTGTGTGTGTGTGAGTGTGTAATTGTCCTTGCCCGTGTGCGTCTCAATGTGTATGTGTCTGGGTTGGTGTATTTATGTGTATGTGTGTGAATGTGTTGTGTGCATGTGTACCTGTGTGTGAGTGCATGGGTTTCTGTGTCTGTGTGAGAATGTGTCTGTGTTTGAGTGTGTATATGTAAGTGTGTCTGAGTGTGTGCCTGTGTGTACGTGTTTGTGGCTGTGCATGTTTCTCAATGTGTGTGTGAGTGAGAGAACCTTTGTGTCTGTGTTCATTCTGTGTGTGAGTGTGAGTTTATGTGACATTTTGTGTATAAAACATAGAACAGTATAGCGCAGGAACGGGCCCTTAGACCCACTATGTTGTCTGACATGTCACCAAATTAAACTAATCTTTTCTGCCTGCAGATGGTCCATATCCCTCCATTGCTTGCGTACTCATGTGCTGATCTAAAAGTCCCTTAAATGCCCTTATCTTATCTGCCTCCACCACCACCCCAGCAGTACCACTCACACTCCTACCTCTCTCTGTGCAAAAAACTTTCCCCTCTACTGTTAAATGCATGACCCTTAGCATTAGAAATTTCAAATCTGGGAAAAAGATTCTGACCATCAGCACTACATATGCCGCTCATAACTTGATAAACTTCGATCAAGACTCCCCTCACCCTCCACCGTTACAGGGAACACAACCCAACGCTTTTTCTCGTCTCTCTGTGTAGTTCATACATTCTCACTGAGGCATCCTGGTAAACCTCTTCTGCACCCTCTCCAACGCCTCCATGTCCTTCCTGTAATGTGGCAAACAGAAATGAACACAATACTCTACATGTGGCTGAACCAAAGTGGGATAAAACTGCAACATGACATCCTGACTGTTGAACTCAATTCTCCAAACAATAAAGGCAAGATGCCATAAGCCTTCTTTACCAACCAATATGTGTATATGTGTGTTAGAGAGCATATATATGTGTGTGTGTCTGTGTGTGTATGTGTCTGTGTGTGTCTGTGTATCTGTGTGTCTGTGTGTGCGTGTTGCCATGTAGATGTCCACATTTGTAGACATATGTTTTTGAAAATGCACACCATTACGTTCCATGCTGATGTTTGACTCAGTGAACATGTCTATATTTATAGGTAAAGCACACAGAAAGCGAAGATTATTGGGAAGCCACAGGATTGTGAATCCTTTGAAAACGGCAGAGCATTACTAAAAAATCAATAAGGGTGAAGAAGATGAAATCTGAGAGTAAGCTAGCTCGTTATACAAAAGCAGATTGGAAAGAGCTTTTTGTAGATATATACAAAAGAAGGAACAATCAAGAGTCGACATTGGATCACTGGAAACTGAGACTGGGGAAGTAGAAATGGGGAACAAAGAAACAGAGAGGGAATTGAGCAGATGCTTTGCATCAGTTTTCATGGTGGAAGATACCAACAGCATACCAGAGAGTTAGGGGGCAGAGGTGAGGATGGTGGCCATCACTAAGGAGAATGTACTGGGAAACTTAAAAGGTCTGAAGGTGGATAGATCACCCAGACCACACGGATTACACCAGGGGATAGCTGAGGAGATTGTGGAGCTATTAGTGGTGATCTTTCAGGAATCACTGAGATCAGGGAGGGTCCCAGGGATCTGGAAAATGGCTAATGTAACATTCCTGTTGAAGCAAGGAGGGAGACAGAAGCCAGGAAACTATAGTTCGGTTAGCCTGACCTCGGTCATTGGTAAGATTTCCGAGTGCATTATTAAAGATGAGATTGCAGAGTGCATGGTAAAATCAGACTGAGTCAGCATGGCTTCATCGGGGTGAGGGGGACATGCCTGACAAGTCTGTTTTAATACTTTGAGGAGGGAACAAGTAAGTGAGGCAAAGGAGAGCCAGTCGGTGTGATCTATTTGAATTTCCAGAAGATATTTGACAGGGTGCCATATAGGACGCTGCTAAATCAGATAAGAGACCATGGTGTTAGGGGCAAGGTACTGGCATGGAGAGAGGATTGGCTGCTGGAAGGTGGTAGAGAGTGAGGATAAAGGAGTCTTTTTTCAGGAAGGCACTGAGTGACTAGTGAAGTCCTACAGGGGTCAGTGTCGGGACCACAACTGTTCACATTATACTTTAACAATCTGGGCGAAGGACTTGGACAGACTGGGAGAGTAGGCAAAGAAGTGGCAGTTGGAATACACTGTGGGAAAGTGTGAAGTTATGCACTTTGGAAGACTCGAGGTATAGACGATATTCTAAAAGGGGAAAAGCTTCAGAAACAAGCAGCAAAAAGGATCTTATGAGTCTGAGTTCAGGACTCTCTGGAGGTTGTATCTCTAAGTTCTCCAGGGCCCAATCTTCTTCAGCTGCTTCATCAACGACATTCCCCCCAACTTAAGGTCAGAAGTGGGAATGCTCACTGATGATTGTTCAATGTTCAGCACCATTCGCTACACCTCAGATACTGATGGAGTCCATGTTCAAAGGCAGCAAGCCCTGGACAATATCCAGGCTTGGGCTGACATGTGGCAAGTAATATTTGCCACAGACACGTGCCAGGCAATGACCATCTCCGATAAGAAAAATCATCTCTTGACATTCAATAGTGCTACCTTTAGATTGTCCCTCAATACCAACATCCTGAGATTCACCATTGATGAGAAACTTAACTGGACTCACCACAGAAACACAGTCGCTACAATATCAGGCCAGAGACTGGGAATACTGCATTAAGGAACTCACCTCCTGACTCCCCAAAGCCTGTCCATCATCAACAAGGCACAAGTCTGGAGTTTGCTGGAAGATTCCATGAGTTGTCAATAAGAGATGGTGTAACACATGGGACTCTGGGGAAGCTGATGTGTAAGTTGACCGTGAACATGGGATGTCAGCAGAGTAGTATCTGAGAACCCTTTGTGAGATTTCTCAGCTGACACTCCGTGGAAGGGCAGCTGACTTGTTTGCTGCATTCGATGGAGGTTGTGATACTGGGTCAAGAAATTCTGTGACACTGCTATCGATTCAAATATCACAAACATCTCATCGACAAATCAGAGATACTCAGGGAGCAGGAGGTAAGCAATGTTTCTGACAAAAGAGTGTTTCTGATGAGGACCAACACAGATGTTTGCAAGTAGCTTTGTTGAACGTAGAACATAGAACAATACGGGGCAGAACAGGCCCTTTGGCCCTCGATGTTGCGCCGACTATGAACTAATCTACACACCTCCCCCAGCACTATCCCATGATCATCCACGTGCTTATGCAAAGACTGTTTAAATGCCCCTAATGTGGCTGAGTTAATTACATTGGCAGGCAGGGCATTCCACGCCCTTATCACTCTCTGAGTAAAGAACCTGCGTCTGACATCTGTCTTAAATCTATCACAAATTGTACAAGACATTGGTTTGGCCACAGTTAGAATACTGTGTACAGTTCTGGGCGCCACGTTACCAAAAGGATGTGGACACTTTGGAGAGGGTGCAGAGAAGGTTTACGCGATGTTACCTGGTGTGGAAGGTGCTAGCTATGAAGAGAGGTTGAGTAGGTTAGGTTTGTTTTCACTAGAAAAAAGGAAATTGAGGGGGAACTTGATTGAGGTTTACAAAATCATGAAGGTATAGACAGGGTGGATAGAGACAAGCTTTTCCCCAGTGTGAGGGACTCAATAACGAGAGGTCAAGCATTCAAGGTGAGAGGTGAACCGTTTAAAGGGGATATAAGCAGCAAGTACTTTACATAGAGGGCAGTGGGCATCTGGAATGCATTGCCAGCACAGGTGGTAAAGGCAGGCTCGGTGGATTCATTTCAGATGCATCTGCATAGATGCATGAGTAGGTGGGGAGCAGAGGGATACAGTTGCTTCGGAATTGGGCGGCAGGTTTAGACAATAGATTTGGATCGGCTCAGGCTTGGAGGCCCGAAGGGCCTGTTCCTGGGCTGTACATTTTCTTTGTTCTTTGTTATTCTTTGTGTAAGCGTGTGTACGTGTGCGTGTGTGTATCTGAGTGTATGTGTGTGAGAACATATATCTGAGTGCATGTGTGTGTCTGAGATCATATATCTCTGTGTGTGAGTGTGTAATTGTCCTTGCCCGTGTGCGTCTCAATGTGTATGTGTCTGGGTTGGTGTATTTATGTGTATGTGTGTGAATGTGTTGTGTGCATGTGTACCTGTGTGTGAGTGCATGAGTTTCTGTGTCTGTGTGAGTATGTGTCTGTGTTTGACTGTGTATATGTAAGTGTGTCTGAGTGTGTGCCTGTGTGTACGTGTTTGTGGCTGTGCATGTTTCTCAATGTGTGTGTGAGTGAGAGAACCTTTGTGTCTGTGTTCATTCTGTTTGTGAGTGAGTGTGAGTTTATGTGACATTTTGTGTATAAAACATAGAACAGTATAGCGCAGGAACGGGCCCTTAGACCCATTATGTTGTCTGACATGTCACCAAATTAAACTAATCTTTTCTGCCTCTAACATCTGTCTTGAATCTATCACCCCTCAATTTGCAGTGACATCCCCTCGTAAAAGCCCAAGTCATCATCCTCGGAAATAGACTCTCATTGTCCACACTATCTAATCCTCTGACCATCTTGTGTGTTTCTAGTAAATCACCTCTTAGCCTTCTCCTCTCCAATGAGAACAGACCCAAGTCCTGATTTGGAGATGCCGGTGTTTGACTGGGGTGTACAAAATTAAAAATCACACAGCACCAGGTTATAGTCCAACAGGTTTAATTGGAAATTAACTTTGTAGACCCGAGTCCCTCAGCCATTCCTCATAAGACCTTCGCTTCAGACCCGGCAACAGTCTGGTAAATCTCCTCTGCGTCTTTTCTGATGCTTCCTCATCGCTCCTGTAATGGGGTGACCAGAACTATACACAGCATTCCGAGTCAGTATTAGTATTTTGTACAGTTGCAACATGAAAACACAGCTGCTGAACTCAATCCCTCTACCAATAAAACCTAACATATTGTATGCCTTCTTAACAGCACTATCAACCTGGGCAGCAACTTTTAGGGATCTAAATATGTGGACACCAAATTTCGTCTGCAAATCCACACTCCCAAGAATCTTTCCATTGACCCAGTATTCTGCCTTCCTGTTATTCTTCCCAAAGTGAATAACCTCACATTTATCAGCATTGAACTCCAGTTGCCACCTTTCAGCAAAACAGATCCTGTGGCACACTACTAGTAACCGGATTCCAGGCTGAATATTTTCCATCAACCATCCACTCGTTGCCTTTTTACAGAAAGCCAGTTTCTAATCCAAAAGCTAACTCACCTTCGATCATATGCCTCTGCATTTTATCCAGTAGCCTACCATGTGGAACCCGATTAAAGCTTTACTGAAGTCTATGTACACCATGTCAACTGTCCTACCATCATCAATACGCTTGGTCACCGTCCCAAAAAATTCAATGAGGTTTGTGAGACACAACCTGCTCTTGAAAAATCCATACCTACTATTTCCAATAAAATTGTTGCTTGTGAGATGATTATAAATCCTATCTCTTATAATCCTTTCTAAAACTTTTCCTACAACAGACATAAGGGCTCACCTGTCTACAATTACCTAGGTCAGCTCTAATGCCCCTCTTGAACGTGGGCACAACATTTGCAATCCTCCAGTCCTCTGGTACTAAACCTGTAGACAATGACGACTCAAAGATCAAGGTCAAAGGCTCTGCCATCTCTTTCCTAGATTCCCAGTGAACCCTCAGAAAAATCCCATCTGGCCCAGGGACTTACCTACTTTCACTCCTTCTAGAAATAATAACACCTTCTCCTTACTAAGCTCCTTTCAAGTCTCATAATGTGTATCTTAGTCTTCTCCTCTACAATATTCTCCTTTTCCTTCGTGAGAACAGATGGGAAATATTCATTCAGCACCTCTTCAATCTCCACAGGGTCCACACTCAACTTCCCACTTCTGTCTTTGACAGGCCCTTTTCCTACATTAGTCATCATTTTATTCTTCACATATCTAGAGAAAGTTTTAGTGTTCTCCTTTATTCTACCTGCTAAAGACTGCTCATGTCCCCTCCTTGCTCTTCTTAACTCTACCTTTAAATCCTATCTAGCTTTTCTGTAACTCACCATCGCCTCATCTGAACCATCTCATCCCAACATCACATTAGCCTCTCTCTTCTGCTGAACGAGATATGCCATGTTTTTTTAGTAAACCACGGTTCCCTTACCATCTTTTCAGTTCTCTTA
>NC_057746.1:31818976-31830279 GCF_004010195.1 Chiloscyllium plagiosum | reverse complement strand
TTAAGCCAGCTCCACATTTCGATTGTCTCCATCCCCTGCATTTTGCTGCCCCATTCGTAACCTCCTTAGTCCTGCCTAATCGCCTTATAATTGCCCTCTCCCCATCTATAACTCTTGCCCTGTGGCATGTACGTATTCTTTTCCATCACTAAACTAAATATAGCTGAATTATGGTCATGATTTGGAGATGCCGGTGTTGGACTGGGGTGTACAAAGTTAAACATCACACCAGCTGATGAAGGAGCAGCATTACGAAAACTAGTGCTTCCAATTAAATCTGTTGGAGTATAACCTGGTGCTATGTGATTTTTAACTTTGAATTGTAGTCACTCTCTCTAATGTGCTTACCTATTTCTAAATCAAACACCTGGCCTGTTCATTACCAAACACCAGATCTAATGTGGCCTCCCGACTTGTCGGCCCTTCGATATACTATGTCAGAAAACCCTCCTGCACACATTGGACAAAAGCTGATCCATCCGACGTAATAGAGTTGTGGCATTTCCAGTCAATATTGGGGAAGTTAAATTCCCCCATAATGACCACCTTGTACCTTTCACTTCTGCCCAGAATCGATTTGCCAATCCTCTCCTCCACATTCCAGGAACTTTGCAGAGGACTATAAAAAAACTCCCAGCGATGTGACCTCTCCTTTCCTGTTTCTATCCTCAGCCCATGCCACCCATGTCGATTAGACCTCGTCAAAAGTTCTTCCATCCATCATTATACCGTCCTTGACTAACAAAGCCACACCACCCTCTCTGTTACCACCTTCCCTGATGTCTTTGAAAGATCTAAACACTGGAACTTGTAACACCCATTCCTGACCTTGCTTTATGCATGTCTCAGTCATGATCACAACATTGAAGTCCTAGGTACCTATCCATTCTGCAAGCTCACCTACCTGTTTCCGGATACTCCTGGTGTTGAAGTAGACACACTTCAAACCAGTTTGCTGTCTGCCAGCATGCTCCTGTGACCATGAAATCTTGTCCATGTCCTCCCTACTCTTATCCACCTGTGTATTGGAACACACACACACCCGCACCCCCGGTGAGCTAGTTTAATCTCACCCAAATAGCACCAGCAGATTTCCCACTCAGGATATTAATACCCCTCTGGTTCAAGTGAAGACCGTCCTGTTTGTACAGGTCCCAGCTTCCCCAGAATGAAGCCCAATTATCTGTATACCTGAAACCCTCCCTCCTGCACCATCCTGCAGCCACGTGTTCAGCTGATACCTCTCCCTGTTCTTCGCCTCACTCTCACATGGCACGGGTAACAAACCATAGATTCCTGAAGAAGGGCTTATGCCCGAAACGTCGATTCTCCTGTTCCTTGGATGCTGCCTGACCTGCTGCGCTTTTCCAGCAACACATTTTCAGCTAACAAACCAGAGATGACAACTCTGTTTCTTCTTGCTCTCAGCTTCCACCCTAGCTCCCTGAAATCCTGCATTACATCCCTATCCATCTTTCTATCTATGTCATTGGTACCGATATGGACTATGACCTGGGGTTGGTCACCCTCTCCCTTCATGACCCCAAAGGCACAATCCGAGACATCACAGACCCTAGCACCTGGGAGGCAACACACAAACCATGAGTCTTGTTCTTTCCCAACAAACCTTCTATCTGACCCTCTCACTATTGAGTCCCCAATGACTAACACTATCCTCCTTTCCCTGCTTCCCTTCTGTACAACAGGGACAGACTCTATGCTAGAGACTGCACCCCACTGCATACTCCTGGTAAGTCATCCTCCCGAACAGTATCCAAAATTGTATATTTGTTTTTCAGGGGAACGAACACAGGAGATATTTCCTGACATTTGACATATGACTGACATTTCCCCCCTTCGAACAGTCACCCAGCGTTCTTCATGCCAAGGAGTAACTACTTCCCTGGAACTCTTATCCATCACAGACTCTGCCTCACGAATGATCTGAAGTTCATCCAGCTCCCGCTCCAGTTCCCTAACACAGTCTTGTAGGAGAGAGAGTTGAGTGCATTTCCTGCCGATGTACTTGGATGGGACACTAATGGCGTCCCTCACCCCAAACATCATGCAGGAGGAACATTGCTCTCCCTGCACTGCCATCCCTGCTAGATCCCTTATCACAAAGTAAAAAGAAATAGAAGCTTATCTGATGTGTCCCTGGTGTTTAAGGCTCGAGGAGTGGGATTGTTGGGTGGGAGGCCCTACAAGGGTAGGTCTCGGGTTTAGAAAACACTGACTTATATAGCTGAGGGGGAAAAAAGAGTCCCTCCTTTCCCAGAAACCTCTGCTCTCCGAGATGCTGTCACTGCCGAAGCTCGAGATAGGCTTTTAAAGTTTTAAATCAGTGACTGCCCTTTCCTGGCAGGACCTGGGACCAAGCTCCCACTCTTCCTGCTGCCAAAAACAGAAATTGAGGGTTTTTCAAACTCCTGACATGTACGCCTTGTAAAACCAGAACTGTACTTCAGTGTTCTGAAGTCTTGCCCATGCAAATGCTTGCTTATTGATTCCTATATTTTGTGGATTCCTATTTGTGCTGCCATGGAATCTTCTGTGATCCTCGCAGCATCTCCTGAACAGATCTGGGCAAGAGTCGAGCAACAAATGATGTTATTTGTTATTTTTATAAATGATTTAGATGAGAGTTGCAGAGGTATGTTTCGTATGTTTGTGGATGATATCAAGATTGATGGTGTAGTGGACAGTGAAGAAGGTTATCTGGGAATATAGCGAGGTCTTGATAAACTAGGCCAATAAGCTGAGGTATGACAAATGAAGTTTAAATTTGATAAATGCAAGGTGTTGCATTTTGTTGGGTCAAAGCAGGGCAGGACTTAAACAGTTAGTGGGAAGGCCCTGGGGAGTGGTATAGAACAAAGCAGTCTACTGGTACAGGTTCAAAGCTCCTTGAATGTGGATTCACAGGTAGACAGAATGGTGACAAAGGCTTTTGGCAAGCAAGCTTTCATCAGTCAGAACATTGAGTTTAGGAGTTGGGATGTCCTGTTGCAGTTGAACAAGACGGAGTGAGGCCACATTTGGAGAACTGTGTGCAGTTCTGGTCACCCTACTGTAGAAAGGATAGTGTTAAACTAGAAAGAGTGCACAAAGGATTTATGAGGATGTTAACTGGACTTGAAGTTTTGTGTTATAAGGAGAGGTTGGATAGACTGAGACTTTTTTCCCTGGAGTGTAGGAGACTGAGGGATGACCTTACAGATGTTTATTATATCCGAGAGACATCAATAAGGTAGATAGCCAGTTTTGAGTAGATTTGTCCCTCAGATTGTGGTTCTTGATATAGGTTTGCTCACTGAGCTGGAAGGTTTCTTTTCAGACGTTTTGTCAGCATACTATGTGACATCCTCAGTGAGCCTCCAGACGAAGCAGGTGTTTCCTGCTTTCTATTTATACATTTGGGTTCCTTGGGTTGGTGATGTCATTTCCTGTTCTTTTTCTCAGGGGGTGGTAAATGGGGTCCAAGTCAATGTGTTTTTTGATAGAGTTCCAGTTGGAATGCCAGGCTTCTGGGAATTCTTGAGCGTGTCTCTGTTTGGGTTGTCCTAGGATGGATGTGTTGTCCTATTCGAAGTAAGGATACTAGTGAGAGAGGGTCATGTTGTTTTGTAGCTAGCTGATGTTCATGTATCCTGTTGGCTAGTTTTTTGCCTGTTTGTCCAATGTAGTGTTTGTTACAGTCCTTGCAGAGTATTTTGTAAATGACATTAGTTTTGCTTGTTGTCTGTATAGGGTCTTTCAAGGTCATTAGCTGCTGTTTTAGTGTGTTGGTGGGTTTGTGGGCTACCATGATACCAAGGGGTCTGAGTAGTCTGGCAGTCATTTCCAAGATATCTTTGATGTAGGGGAGAGTGGTTAGGGTTTCTGGACATGTTTCGCCTGCTTGTTTAGGTTTGCTGCTGAGAAATCGGCGGACTGTGTTCATTGGGTACCCATTCATTTTGAATGTGCTGTATAGGTGGTTTTCCTCTGCTCTGCGTAGTTCCTCTGTGCTATAGTGTGTGGTGACTCATTGAAATAATGTCCTGATGCAGCTTTGTTTGTGGGTGTTGGGATGATTGCTTCTGTAGTTCAATATTTGGTCCGTATGTGTTGTTTTCCTGTAGATGCTGGTTTGAAGTTGCCCATTGGCTGTTCGCTCCACTGTGACATCTAGGAATGGCAGTTTGTTGTTGTTTTCCTCCTCTTTAGTGAATTTTATGCCAGTGAAGGTATTATTGATGATCTTGAAGGTTTCTTCTCATTTGCTTCTTTTAGTGATGACAAAGGTATCATCCATGTAGCGGACCCAAAGTTTGGGTTGGATGGTTGGTGGAGCTGTTTGTTCAAGTCTCTGCATTACTGCTTCTGCTAAGAATCCTGATATCGGAGATCCCATGGGTGTTCCTTTGGTTTGTCTGTAGGTTTTGTTGTTGAAGGTGAAGTGTGTGGTAAGGCTTAGGTCCACTAGCTTGATGATACTGTCCTTGCTGATGAAGTTGGTAGTGTTTAATGTATGTATCTTTGGGTCTTCTAATAGTGTAGTCAGTGTTTCTTTGGCCAGGTTGATGTTGATTGATGTGAACAGGGCTGTTACATCAAAGGAGACCATTATTTCATCCTCTTCTATCTTGGGTGTCTTTGATGGTCTTCAGGAATTCTTGGGTGGAGTCTACACCTATACAGCGCATTCAAAAAGAATGGATACCCAATGAACATAGTCCACCGATTTCTCAGCACAAACCCAAGCAAGTAGACAAAACGTGCCCAGAAACCATCGCCACTCTCCCCTACATCAAAGACAACTCAGAAATGACTGACAGACTACTCAGATCCCTTGGCTTCATGGTAGCCCATAAACCCACCAACACACAAAAACAGCAGCTAATGAACTTGAAAGGCCCTATACAGGCAACAAGAAAACTAATGTCATTTACAAATCCCTGTACAAGAACACTACCATTGGACAAACAGGCAGAAAACTAGCCACCAGATTCATGAACATTAACTAGCCACAAAAAGACATGACCCTCTCTCACTAGCATCCTTGGATACAGATAAGGAAGGACTGGGACAACGCATCCATCCCAGAACAAGCCAAACAGAGGCACGCATGAGAATTCCTAGAAGCATGGCATTCCAACTGGAACTCCATCAACAAACACATTGACTTGGACCCCATTTACCACCCCCTGAGAAGAATAACATGAAATGACATCAGCATTGGAAATGATGTCACCACAGGAAATGAAATCACCATGCCAAGGAAACCCAAACATATAAATCAAAAACAGGAAACACTAGCAGTCCTTCATCCGGAGGCTCACTGAAGATGTTACCTAGTATGGTGACGAAACGTCTGAAAATGAACCTTCCAGCTCAGCGAGCAAACTTACATCCAGAAGATAGATAGCTGACAGATTTTCCCCATGGTAGGGTAGTCTAAAACTCGAGAGAAAAAGGTTTAAGGTGAGAGGCAGCGATATAAAATTTCTTTCAGACAGAGGGTGGTGTGTATCTGGAACAGGATGCCAGAGGTCGTGGCACAGGCAGCTAGAACTGAGGATGGAGTTCCTGTCACTGTGTTTGATTCAGACTTCACCAAGTCCCACCATCACACATGGTAGATCATCGTTTTCATCATTACCACAGGCTCAAGTTTCACTTTAACATGAAATACTGAAGGAATGTGTGTGTGTGAGAGATAATGTGTGTTTAAGCGTGTGTGCAAGAGAATGTGTGTGAGTGTATGCATGTGAGAGAGTTTGTGAGAGAGTGTGTGTGCGTATGTGTGAGAGTGTGTGTGAGAGAGAGTGTGTGTTTGAGGGTGTGTGTGAGAGACAGCGTGTGTGAGTGCGTGTACGTGTGACAGTGTGTGAGAGACTGTTTCTGTGTGTTTGTGCATGTGTGTGTGTGAGTATATGCCTGTTTGTACATGAGTGTGAGAGATGAAGAGAGTATGTGTGTGTGTGGGGCGGAGGTAATGATGTGCGCGTTTGTGTGCGTGTGGCTGATTTTCAGGCCTGAGCTTCCTGTATAACATTCCCACCCCCTCACAGGAGTATTTCGCTGGAAGCCGACCTCCCCAGCCCCCGTTATTCACAGAGAGCTTAAGGGAAATGGACAAAATGAGCAAATCTGGGCACCACACCTTCAGAAGGAGAGGTTGGCCTCAGAGGGAGTTCAGTGTATGTGTCTCAGAACAACACCTAAACTGCATGAGTGATATGAAGAGAAGGGATTTCACAAATGAGGCAAGTTTTGTTTAGAATTTAAAAGGTTAAGGCATGATCTGATTGCAATCTTCAAGATAATAACAGCAAAAGACAGGGTAGTTAAAGGTACATGGCTCAGGGACCCAGGTTCAATTCTACCCTCGGGTGACTGTTTATGTGGAGATTGCACATTCTCCCCATGTCTGCGTGGGTTTCCTTTGGCTGCTCCGGCTTCCTCCCACAATCCAAAGATGTGCAGGTTAGGCAAATTGGCCATAGTGAAAAGGAATGTGCAGGTTATGTGGATTAGCTTTGGGAAACACAAGAATTGTGTAATAGGGTTGGTCTAGGAGAAATGATTTTCAGAGAGTCAGTGAGGGCTAAAGGCGCTGAATGGCCTGCTCCCACACTGTAAGGATTCTATGATATAATATTCCCACTGGTTGGGGAAAATGGAGTCTGAGAATGAGGTACAGAGTGTTCAGGAGAATTGTTAGGAAGCACTCCCGCACACAAAGGATGGGAGAAGTTTGGAACTCTCTTCCACAAATGGCAGTGGATGCCGGATCAGTTGTTAATGGATATATGTTTGTTAAGCAAAGGGATGAAGGGATATGGACCAAAGGCAGATAGATGGAGTTAGACCTTGATCTTACTGAATGGCAGAATAGAAGTTTACACAAGAATGAATGGAAAGTGCCTTTTCCCACGGATGGGAGGTTCAATACTGGGTGCACATTTTTAAAGTGACAGGAAAGAGATTTTAAACAGACAGGAGGGGCAGCATTTTTACACAGAGGGTGGTTCGGCTGTGGAATGAACTTCCTGAGGAAGTAGTGGATGTGGGCACAGCAACAATGTTTAAAAGACATTTGGATAAGTATGTGAATTGGAAAGATTTGGAGGGATATGATCCAGGAACAAGCAGGTGGGACTAGTTTAGTTTGGGATTATGTTTGGCATGGACGGGTTGGGCTGAAGGGTCTGTTTCCATGTTGTATGACTCTATGACTCTTTGAATCTCGAACAGAATTGAGGGGTTGAATGGCCTTCACCAGTTCCCATGGAATAGACAGAGGCTGGCAGCCTCCAGGGAAGTGCAGAGTGAGTGGGTAAACTCAGTTCATCCCATCTACCCCCTGACAGAATCCCCTCTCTCACTGTTTGACACCATCCCTACAAATCTTCCAGACTTCATCAATTTTATAGTCACACATTGCCCACATCATCAATGGTCTCGGACCAGTGTTGAAACGCAAGGCTCTGCCTGGTTAACCCTGGTGAAACTTTGTGACACAGTTTGTGAATTTGTACTCTAAAGCAGAAGGAAATAAATTTGAGTTCTCAGTTCTGCATTTTTTATTTAAAAGACGTCAGAAAGTCACTTTTGAACAGTGAATTCATAGAACATAGAACAGGACAGCACAGGACAGGCCCCTTGGCCCTCGCTGTTGCACCGACCTGTGGAACCAATCTGAAGCCCGTCAAACCGACACTATTCCATTCTCGTCCATATGTCTAACCAATGACCATGTGAACACCCTTAAAGTTGCCGAGTCCACTACTGTTGCAGGCAGTGCATTCTGTGCCCCTGCTACACTCTGAGTAAAGAAACTACCTCTGACATCTGTCCTATATCTATCACCCCTCAATTTAAAACTATATCCCCTCGTGCTAGCCATCACCATCTGAGGAAAAAGGCTCTCAATCTCCACCCTATCTAATCCTCTGATTATCTGATATGTGTCAATTAAGTCACCTCTTAACCTTCTCTCTAACGAAAACAGCCTCAAATCCCGCAGCCTTTCCTCATAAGATCTTTCTTCCATACCAGACAACATCTTAGCAAATCTCCTCTGAACCCTTTCCAAAGCTTCCATATCCCTCCTATAATGCGGTGACCAGAACTGTACACAATACTCCAAATGTGGCCGCACCAGAGTTTTGTACAGCTGCAACATAACCTAATGGTTCCAAAATGCAAGCCTTCTACAATAAAAGCTAACACACCGTACGTCTTCTTACCAACTTTATCAACCTGGGTGGCAACTTTCAATGATGTATGACCTAGACACAGAGATCTCTCTGCTCAAGTACACTACCAAGAATGTTACTATTAGCCTAGTACTCTGTATTCCTGTTACGCTTTCTGAAGTGAATCACCTCACACTTTTCCACATTAAACTCCATTTGCCACCTCTCAGCCCAGCTCTGCAGCTTATCTATGTCTCTCTGTAACCTTGAACCTTCTTTGTCACTATCTTCTACTCCACCGACCTTAGTGTCATCCACAAATGTACTAACCCATCCTTCTATGCCCTCATCCAGGTCATTTGTATAAATGGTAAACAACAGTGGACCCAAAACAGATCCTTGCGGTACCCCATGAGTAACTGAACTCCAGGATGAATATTTCCCATCAGCCACCACCCTTGGACTCTTTCAGCTAACCAATTTCTGATCCAAACCAGTAAATCACCCTCAATTCCATGCATCTGTATTTTGTGCAATAGCCTACCATGGAGAACCTTATCAAATGCCTTACTGAAATCCATATACACCACATCAACCACTTTACCCTCATCCACATGTTTTGTCACATTCTCAAGGAATCAATGAGGTTTGTGAGGCACGACCTACCCTTCACCAAACCAAGTTGTCTATCTGTAATCAACTTATTCCTTTCTAGATGATTATAAATCCTATCTCTTATAACCGAAGTAAGGCTCACTGGTCTATAATTTCCAGGGTTGTCTCTACTCCCCTTCTTAAACAAGGGAACAACATTTACTATCCTCCAGTCTACTGGCACTATTCCTCTTGACAATGGTGACATAAAGATCAAAGTCAAAGACTTGGCAATCTCCTCCCTGGCTTCCCAGAGAATCCTAGGATAAATCCATTCCGGCCCAGGAGACTTACCTATTTCTACACTTTCCCGAATTTCTAACACCTCCTCATTATGCACTTCAATCCCATCTAATCTAATAGCTTGTATCTCAGTACTCTCCTCGATAACATTGTCTTTTCAAGTGTGAATACTGATTAAAAGTGTTAATTTAGTTGTTCCCCTATCTCCTCTGACTCCAAGCATAACTTCCCACTGCTATGCTTGAATGGCTTAATCTTACTGTCATTCTTTAAGTCCTGATATAGCTATAGAAAGCCTTTCGGGTTTTCCTTGATCGTATCTGCCAATGATTTCTCATGTCCCCTCCTGGCTCTTCTTAACTCTGTCTTTAGGTCTTTCTGGCTAACTTGTAACTCTCAAGTGCCCTAACTGAGCCATCACATCTCATCCTAACTAAAGCCTTTTTCTTCACCTTGAAGAGAGATTTGACTTTCTTTGTAAACCATGGCTCCTGCACTCGACAACTTCATCCCTGCCTGATAGGTATATACTTACCAAGGGCCCACAGTATCTGGTCCTTGAATAAGCTCCACATTTCAATTGTGCCCATCTCCTGCAGGGGACAACTTCAAAGTTTGGAGATGTGGAGTTGGCACCAAACCAGGAAGAATTGCAAATTGTGACGGGTACAGTGCGGGACTGTAAAAGGACTTTGACAATCTGGGGGAGTAGGGTGAGCGAGGGGGAAGATGGGGTTCAGTGCAGAAAAGTGGGACGTGATGCACTTTGGTGGGAAGGACATTGAGAGACAACATAAAATGGTAGGGGGGCAATTCTAAAGGGGGTGCAGCAGGGGCAGCGGAAGTTGGGGGTTATATGTGCACAGATAATTGAAGCGAGTACGACAGGTAGAGAGAGCAGTGAATAAAACACACGGTGTCCCCAGTTTTATTAACAGGGGCACAGAGAGAGGGACAGACCCAGAAAGGGAGAGGCTGAAACAGTGAGGGTGACAGAGACACAGACAGTGAGAGAGATACAGAGACACAGGCAGAAATAGACAGAGGGAGACTGACAGGGCCAGAGAGAGAGTGACAGAGAGAGAGAGAGACAGACAGACAGACAGACAGACAGACAGAGAGACTGAGAGACTGAGAGAGAGGAGGAGTGGAATAGACAGAGAGACAAAATACTACAATCTGTGATTCCACAGGAATCAGTGAATGATGTGGGAAATTGGTGATATTTTTCAGGGAAATTGTTAAGATGCATAGTTTGATGAAAAAGCCAGAAGTGTTTCAGGTAAAACAGGAACTCTGACTGTCTACACCTGGTGCCCTGACATTCCACACTATACTCGGTGTTCAATCCCATATCATGGTAACCCTGGCAATGTTTCCCACAGTAACAATACCAGCTCGGGTCTGTGAAGTAATTAGCAGGTGGTGCCTTAGTGCCAAGGGGAGCTCTGATCTCAACATGGAGTGATGTGCTGGGTCAGAATTATCTCTCAATTTTAATGTTTCTGTTGCAAGACTTTGACACAATATCAATGGTTAAGATCATCAGAAAACATTGGAGTGTGATCCCCATGATGCAGTGTGTGAGCTGATGAATTCCTCCCTGTTCTGCCTTTCCACTTAAATATTCCCAAGGCACAGGGAACAAAGCAGAGTGTTTTAACATCGAGGTCAGTCTCTGTCTCCCATCATCCACATCTTACAATCTTCCCTCCTGCACAGACTCAGCTAGATGGTCTGGTCTGGAAAGTTGGGTGTGTAACTGAGCACACAGTTACAGACAGCACTGACGGACACTCTTTTATCCAAACTCTCCTCATCTTTCACTGGGGCATTTGGACAGGAACAGCCTGACACTCTGTAAACTCTCATGGATTCTCTCCATCCCTGTCTCTCGCACTCTTTCTCCATTACTATATCTCTCTTTCTCTTTCTCTCCCTGTCCTTATCTGTCAAACACTCTGTTCCCATCTCTCACACATTCTCCCTCTCTCCCTATCTCTCACACACTCTCTCTCACGGAGAGCGGCACAAGCTGGGCGGAAGTGAGGTTGGAGCACAGAGCTGGTCGGATTATTCGAGAGGCTGAGAGGGTGATAGATAGAAGCTACAGGGACATAGTTACGCCAGAGAACAGAGGTAGCTGGGTAACAGTTAGAGGCGGGAAGGGGAGGAAGCAGGCAGTGCAGGAATCCCCTGTAGTCATTCCCCTAAACAATA
>NC_057746.1:31814136-31814882 GCF_004010195.1 Chiloscyllium plagiosum | reverse complement strand
CTCTCGCTCTCTCTCTCGCTCTCTCTCGCTCTCTCTCGTTCGCGCTCTCACTCTTCAGGAGGTCAGTGTGGGCAGAATGGCCTGTTTCCACACTGGAGGATACTCTGCCCCTCTCCAGGTCTGTCTCTCTCCATTATAATATTTCGATCATGCTTTGTAAGGTTTTTTTGTAGATTAGATTACTTACAATGTGGAAACAGGCCCTTCGGCCCAACAAGTCCACACCGACCCGCCGATGCGCAACCCACCCAAACCCATTCCCCTACATTTACCCCTTCACCTAACACTACGGGCAATTTAGCATGGCCAATTCACCTAACCTGCACACTTTTGGACTGTGGGGGGGAAAACGGAGCACCCGGAGGAACCAGAATACATTAATTCCCAGGATCAGGGACACAGCACAAATGAAAATGTGACCTCATAGAAACACTGTAAGTTCATTGGTTGCCAACTGCTATAATTTTAACTGTTTCATAAATTTCAAATCTCAGGTATATTGCGGAAATATTTACAGGTCACAAAGTAAAAGGTGAGTAGGAAACATTTAAAAACCAAATTAAGAGCTGAGCAAATGAAATGGAGTTGCAGGGCCAGAGGATGTGTTATACCTGGATGGTGGAGAAACAAATTGGGGAAATATTGACATGTTACAATGTAAAAGACGAGAAGAAAACTTTGAAAAAACAAATGAAGAGCTGAGCAAATGAAATGGAGTTGCAGGGCCAGGGGATGTGTTATACCTG
>NC_057746.1:31812578-31813636 GCF_004010195.1 Chiloscyllium plagiosum | reverse complement strand
CACTACATTGGACAAACAGGCAGAAAACTCTCCACCAGGAAACATGAACATCAACTAGCCACAAAAAGACATGACCCTCTCTCACGAGTATCCTTAAGTACAGATAATGAAGGACACCATTTTGACTGTGACAACACATCCATCCCAGGACAAGCCAAATAGAGGCACGCATGAGAATTCCTAGAAGCATGGCATTCCAACTGGAACTCTAACAACAAACACATTGACTTGGACCGCATTTACCACTCCCTGAGAAGAAGAACATGAAATGACATCACCATTGGAAATGACGTCACCACAGGAAATGAAATCACCAACCTAAGGAAACCCAAATATATTAATCAAAAACAGGAAACGGCAGCAGTGCTTCATCCGAAGGCTCACTGAAGATGTTACCTAGCATGGTGATGAAATGTCTGAAAATGAACCTTCCAGCTCAGCGAGCAATTATACATCCAGAAGGTAGATAGTTGACAGATTTTCCCCATGGTAGGGAAGTCTAAAACTAGAGAGAAAAGGTTTAAGGTGAGAGGCAACGATATAAAATTACTTTCACACACAGGGTGGTGTGTATCTGGAATAGGATGACAGCGGTCGTGGCACAGGCAAATAGAACTGAGGATGGAGTTCCTGTCACTGTGTTTGATTCAGACTTCACCAAGTCCCACCATCACACATGGTGGATCATCGTTGTCATCATTACGACAGGCACAAATTTCACTTTAACATGAAATACCGAAGGAATGTGTGCGTGTGTGAGATAGTGTGTGTTCAAAAATGTGTGAGAGAGAATGTGTGTGAGTATATGTGTGTGAGAGTTTGTGAGACAGAGTGTGTGCATGTTTGTGAGTGTGTGTGAGAGTGTGTGTGGGGTGTGTAATGATGCGTGCGTGTGTGTGAGTATATTTCTGTGTGTATGTGAGTGTGAGAGATGAAGAGAGTATGTGTGTGTGGGGAGATGTAATGTGTGTGAGTGTGGGGGATGTAATAATGCGTGTGTGCATGTGTGTGTGGGGGTAATGCTGTGTTTGGGGGGATAATTTTGTGTGTGGGGGGGT
>NC_057746.1:31802149-31812440 GCF_004010195.1 Chiloscyllium plagiosum | reverse complement strand
TGTGTGTGTGTGGGGGGGGGTTTAATGATGTGTGTGAACGCGTGTGGGTCTGATTTTCAGGCCAAGTTTCCTGTATAACATTCCCACCCCCTCACAGGAGTATTTTGCTGGAAAGCGACTCCCCAGCCCCCGTTATTCACAGAGAGCTTCAGGAAAATGGAAAAAAAATGAGAAAATCTGGGGACCACACCTTCAGAAGGAGAGGTTGGCCTCAGAGGGAGTACAATAACATTCCCACCCCTTCACAGGAGTATTTTGCTGGAAAGCGACTCCCCAGAACCCGTTATTCACAGAGAGCTTCAGGAAAATGGAAAAATGAGAAAATCTGGGCACCACACCTTCAGAAGGAGAGGTTGGCCTCAGAGGGAGTACAGTGTAGATGTCTCAGAACAACACCTGAACTGCATGGGTGATATGAAGTGAAGTGATTTTGCAAATGAGGCTAGTTTTGTCTAGAATTTAGAAGGTTAAGGCATGATCTGATTGCAATCTTCAAGATAATAACAGCAAAAGACAGGGTAGGTAAAGATACATGGCTCAGTGGGAAGCACTGCTGCCTCACAGTGCCAGGGACCCAGGTTCAATTCAACCCTCGGGCAACTGTCTGTGTGGAGTTTGCACATTCTCCCCATGTCTGCGTGGGCTTCTTTTGGGGGCTCCGGCTTCCTCCCACAATCCAAAGATGTGCAGGTTAAGCAACTTGGCCAGAGTGAGCAGGAATGTGCAGGTTATGTGGATTAGCTTTGGGAAACACAAGAATTGGGTTATAAGGTTGGTCTAGGAGAGATGCTTTTCAGAGAGTCAGTGAGGGCTAAAGGCGCTGAATGGCCTGCTCCCACACCGTAAGGATTCTATGATATAATATTCCCACTGGTTGGGGAAAATTGAGTCTGAGAATGAGGTCCAGAGTGTTCAGGAGAATTGTTATGAAGCACTCCCACACACAAAGGATGGGAGAAGTTTGGAACTCTCTTCCACAAATGGCAGGGGATGCTGGATCAGTTGTTAATGGATATATGTTTGTTAAGCAAAGGGATAAAGGGATATGGGCCAAAGGCAGATAGATGGAGTTGGACCTTGATAAACCTGAATGGCAGAATACGATAATGAATGGTAAGTGCCTTTTCCCACGGATGGGAGGTTCAATACAGGGTGCACATTTTTAAAGTGAGAGGAAAGAGATTTAAAACAGACAGGAGGGGCAACATTTTTACACAGAGGGTGGTTCGGCTGTGGAATGAACTTCCTGAGGAAGTAGTGGATGTGGGCATAGTAACAATGTTTAAAAGACATTTGGATAAGTATGTGAATAGAAAAGATTTGGAGGGATATGATCCAGGAACAAGCAGTTGGGACTAGTTTAGTTTGGGATTATGTTTGGCATGGACGGCTTTGGCTGAAGGGTCTGTTTCCATGTTTTATGACTCTATGACTCTTTGAATCTCGAACAGGATTTAGGGGTTGAATGGCTTTCACCAGTTCCCATGGAATAGACAGAGGCTGGCAGCCTTCAGGGAAGTGCAGAGTGAGTGGGTAAACTCAGTTCATCCCATCTACGCCCTGACAGATTCCCCTCACTCACGATTTGACACCATCCCTACAAATCTTCCAGACTTCATCAATTTTTTAGTTACACATTTCCCACAGCATAAATGGTCTTGGACCACTGTTGAAACGCAAGGCTCTGCCCGGTTAACCCTAGTGAAACTTTGTGACACAGTTTGAGAATTTGTACTCTAAAGCAGAAGGAAATAGATTTGAGTTGTCAGTTTAGCGTTTTTTATTTAAAAGACGTCAGAAAGTCACTTTTTTAAGTGAATTCATACAACATAGAACAGGACAGCAGAGGACAGGCCCTTCGGCCCTCGATGTTGCACCGACCTTTGGAACCAATCTGAAGCCCGTCAAACCGACACTATTCCATTCTCGTCCATATGTCTAACCAATGACCATTTGAACGCCCTTAAAGTTGCTGAGTCCAGGCAGTGCATTCTGTGCCCCTGCTACACTCTGAGTAAAGAAACTACCTCTGACATCTGTCCTATATCTATCACCCCTCAATTTAAAACTATGTCCCCTCGTGCTAGCCATCACCATCTGAGGAAAAAGGCTCTCACTCTCCACCCTATCGAACCTTCTGATTATCTGATATGTCTCAATTAAGCCACCTCTCAACCTTCCCTCAAAAGAAACAGGCTCAAGACCCTCAGCCTTTCCTCATCAGACCTTTCTTCCATACCAGAAAACATCTTAGCAAATCTCCTCTGGACCCTTTCCAATTTTTCCACATCCCTCCTATAATGCAATGACCAGAACTATACACAATACTCCAAATGTGGCCGCACCAGAGCTTTGTACAGCAGCAAAATGACCTAATGGTTCCAAAATGCAATCCTTCTACAATAAAAGCTAACACACCGTATGTCTTCTTCCCAACCTTATCAACCTGGTTGGCAACCTTCAAGGATGTATGACCGGGGCACAGAGATCTCTCTGCTCAAGTACACTACCAAGAATGTTACTATTAGCCTAGTACTCTGCATTCCTGTTACACTTCCCGAAGTGAATCACCTCACACTTTTCCACATTAAACTCCATTTGCCACCTTTTACCCCAGCTCTGCAGCTTATCTATGTCTCTGTGGAATCTCAAACCTTCTTTGTCACTATCCTCTACTCCACCGACCTCAGTGCCATCCACAGATTTACTAACCCATCCTTCTATGCCCTCATCCAGGTCCTTTATATAAATGGTAAACAACAGCGGACCGAAAATAGGTCCTTGCGGTACCCCACTAGTAACTGAACTCCAGGATGAATATTTCCCATCAGCCACCACCCTCAGACTCTTTCAGCGAACCAATTTCTGATCCAAACCACTAAATCACCCTCAATCCCATGGCTCCGTATTTTGTGCAATAGCATACCATGGAGAACCTTATCAAATGCCTTACTGAAATCCATATGTACCACATCAAACACTTTACCCTCATCCACCTGTTTGGTCATCTTCTCAAGTAATTTATGAGGCTTGTGAGGCATGACCTACCCTTCACCAAACCAAGTTGTCTATCTGTAATCAACCTATTCTATTTCTACACTTTCCCGAATTTCTAACACATCCTCCTTATGCACTTCAATCCCATCTAATCTAATAGCTTGTATCTCAGTACTCTCCTCGATAACATTGTCTTTTCAAGTTTGAATACTGATAAAAAGTGTTCATTTAGTTGTTCCCCTATCGCCTCTGACTCCACGCACAACCTCCCACTGCTATGCTTGATTGGCCTAATCTTACTGTCATTCTTTAAGTCCTGATTAAAGCTATAGAAAGCCTTTCGGGTTTTCCTTGATCGTATCTGCCAATGATTTCTCATCACCCTTCCTGGCTCTTCTTAGCTCTCTCTTTAGGTCTTGCATGGCTAACTTGTAACTCTCAAGTGCCCTAACTGAGCCATCACATCTCATCCTAACTAAAGCCTTTTTCTTCACCTTGAAGAGAGATTTGACTTCCTTCGTAAACCATGGCTCCTGCACTCGACAACTTCGTCCCTGCCTGATAGGTAGATACTTATCAAGGACCCGCAGTATCTGGTCCTTGAATACGCTCCACATTTCAATTGTGCCCATCCCCTGCAGTTTCCTTCCCCATCCTATGCATCCTAAATCTTGTCTAATCGCATCATAATTGCCTTTTCCCCAGCTATAACTCTTCTGCTGCAGTATATACCTATCCCTTTTCATCACTAAACTAAAACTAACTTAATTGTGGTCACTCTTACCGAAGTGCTCATCTACCTCCAAATCTAACACCTTACCAGGTTCATTACACAGTACCAAATCAAATATAGCCTTGTCCCTTGTTCGTCTGTCTACACAATGTGTCTGGACACCCTCCTACACACATTGCACAAAAATTGACCCATCTAAAGTACTTGAACTTCAGTATTCCCAGTCAATAATTGGAAAGTTAAAGTCCCCCATAACAACTACCCTGTTACTCTCGCACCTATGGAGGATCATCTGTGCTATCCTTTCCTCTACATCTGTGGATCTATTTGGAGGTCTATAGACAATTTCCAACAGGGTAACCTCTCCTCTTCTGTTTCTAACCTCAGTCCTAACTACCTCAGCAGATGACTCCTCAAATGTCCTTTCTGCAACTGTTATACTATCCTTGATAAACAATGCCACACGAGCCCCTCTTTTAACATTTTCTCTGTTCTTACTGAAATATCTGAATCCCGGAACCTGCAATAACCATTTCTGTCCCTCCTTTCGCCATGTCTCTGAAATGCCCACAACATCGAAACCCAGGTACAAACCCATGCTGCAAGTTCACCCACCTTATGCCGGATGCTCCTGATGTTGAAGTTCGCATTTCAAACCAACTTCTTGCCTTGCTGGAGCCTTCTTGCGATCTTGGAGTCTGAGTTCTGACCTCACAACTCTCATCCTACCGGATACTTGAACTACAGTTTTGGTTCCCAACCTCTGCTGAATTAGTTTAAACCTACCCGAAGAACATTAGTAAACTTTCCCCCTCCCAGGATTTGGTAATACCACCGTTTCAGGTGAAATCCTACCGGATACTTGAACTACAGTTTTGGTTCCCAACCCCTGCTGAATTAGTTTAAACCTACCCGCAGAACATTAGTAAACTTTCCCCCTCCCAGGATATTGGTATACCACCGGTTCAGGTGAAGATCATCCTTTTGTAAAGGTCCCACCAACCCAGAAAGAGCCCCAATTATTCAGGAATCCAAGAGCCTCACTCCTGTACCAACCCTGTAGCCACGTGTTCAATCCTCTCTCTCCCTGTTCCTCGCCTCACTTGCACGTGGCATCAGCAACAAGCCAGAGATAATAACTTTGTTTGTTCTTGCTCTAAGATTCCACCCTAGCTCCCTGAATGTCTGCTTTAAATCTCTAAAACTCTTCCTATCTCTGTCGTGGGTGCCTATGTGGAACATGACTTGGAGCTGCTCCCCCTCCCACTCAAGAATCCGCAAAACACGATCAGAAACATCATGATCCCTAGTACCTGGGAGGCAACACAGCCACCATGAGTCTCTCTCGTTCCCACAGAACCTCCGATCTGTCCCTCTCTACGGAGTCCCCAATGATGAATACATTACTGCTAAGATTGCCAATAACAAGAGAAAGGTGGAGGAACAGGGGGTGGGGCGACGGAGGATTTCCAGGATCGTTACCCAGTGACACTGTAGGAACGATGATACATTTTCAAGTCAGGATGTTGAGTGGCTCCGTAGCGAACTTGCAGGGACTGGTGTTCCCATGTATCTGCTGTCCTTATGGTCTGGCCTGAATCCTCCTCTTTAATAAAGACAGATGCAAAGTATCCATTTCACACCGCCGTGATGAATTGGAGATGGAGAGATCCCTTGGAGAATGTGAGGAGGTTAGTGGAATCATTGAACCTACATTTCCCCGGGAGCTCTTTCATAAAGCTGCTCTCTCTTGTTTGTACAAAACGAAACTGTCAAAAAGCAGTTTTTTAAACCTCAGTCAGAACGCCGTGATGAATTGGAGATGGAGAGATCCCTTGGAGAAAGTGAGGAGGTCAGTTCCTCTCACGGCAGTGGAATCATTGAACCTACATTTCCCTGGGAGCTCTTTCAAAAAGCTGCTCTCTCTTGTTTGTACAAAACTAAACTGTCAAAATGCAGTTTTTCAAACCTCAGTCAGAACAAACTGGAGATGGATCTGAATGTGACTGATACCTGACAATGGTCAGACAGTGAATGGGAGTTGGAAAACACTCTCACAATGTTAATCTCGACTGTACAGTAATTTCATTCCTGATTGTGTTGGTTCATTCCGGATTCCTCAATCTGTGTGTCATTGAGTAATATATCTGTCTTTGAGAGTTGCTCAATTGTTTTTCTGCATCATTTTACAAATCTCACTCCCTGAGGACATGTTCAGTCTGACAACATCATTCCAATTCATTACCGATGGGAACAAATAGCTTCAGACCTGCCCATACCTGTGGCAGGAACTGTTTCACTGCTGTGAACTCCCAGGACTTTTACAAACTGAGACACCCTCTGGATGCGAGTGGAGCAAAGATTAGATTGGATTAGATTTATAAAGGCCGTTCTTTCCATTGTGCCTCTAATGGCTCTTTACACCGTCAAATTAGACCCGTACCTCACCCCCTTCCTTTTCCCTCAGCCGTACAAACCTTTTCCCAATTCTCAATTCCCAATACCAGCTCATGGTGGAACTGAGGAATGTGAAGCAATAAATTAGGCAGCTATTAGGCTGATGTAATCTGAATAGTCTACAATAAAAAAAAAGGTCAGGCGAGTTAGGAAATGGGAAGCTGGAGAGAGATGATAGGTCTGGTGGCTACTGGAGATGGAGAGACAGAGAGTGAGAGAGAGGCAGAGTGAAAGAGAGAGAGACAAAGACAGAGAGACAGAGTTAATATTTTGAGAATAGTGACCCTTGTTCCATAATGACCATCCCAAATCATGCTGGGGAAGTTGACACACCCTGCTATAATTACCACAATCATGTCACAATGTTAGGAAAGACATAAAGCACACACATTTCATTACAGGCTCCACGATGGAGATCAAAGAATAGTGAGTCCTGGCTTTGTAAAAACAATGATAATTCAATATCAATCTGCTCCTGAGTTCCAAAGGGAACCATTTATTCCCACAGCCATAACCTCTCACAAACTATTCAGGCGATAGTGGCATCTAATCCCCACCCACTCACTGCATTCACAGAAAGCAGTTGGTGTTCATGTTTTGACAGAGATGCACATTGTACATCTGAGGAATGTGGGAGGTGTGGGTGTTTCTAAAATCCAGCCCCTACCTTCAACCTCATCGTTTACCTCAATCTTTACTCCGAGGCTGTGAGCAATGGGGCAACCACAATAGGCCAGGAGGAGTGTGAGTGGGTCAGTGCTGACGGAGTGCCACACTGTCAGAGGGTCAGTACTGACATAAGAAGTAGGAGCAGGAGTAAGCCACCAAGCCCTTTGAGCCTGCTCTGCCAAAAAAAACATCATGGCTAATCTTTTCGTGGACTTAGCTCCACTGAGCCGTGTTTTCACCATATCCCTGAATTCCTTTATTTTCCAAAAAAGTATCTACCTTAGCTTCAAAAGCAATTATTGAAGTCGCGTCAACTACTTCCCTGAGCAAGGAATTCCATGGATTAACAAACCTTTGGGTGAAGAAGCTCCTTCTCAGTTCAGTTCTAAACTTGCTTCCTCTAATCTTCAGGCCATGCCCTCTCGTCATATTTTCACTATCGGTAGAAACATCCAACCTATTTCTATTTCATCGATTCCCTTCATAATTTAATATGTTTCTGTAAGATCACCCCCCCTCATTCTTCTGAATTCCAGTGAATATAATCCTAATCTACTCAGCCTCTCCTCATCAGCCAACCCACTCAACTCCAGAAAGAACTTAGTGAACCTCCTCTGCACCCGCTCCAGTGCCAATACATGCTTTCTGAAGTCAGGAGACCAAATATGCAAACAGTAATCCAGGTGTGGCCTCAGCAGCGCCTTGTCCAGCTGTAACATTGTCTCTCTGATTTTAAACTAAACACCTTTAAAATTCCATTTGCCTTCCAAATTACTTCTTGTACCTGCAGACCTACCTTCTGTGATTCATGCACAACAACATCCAGATCCCTCTGCAAATCAGCATGCCCCAACTTTTTGCCAGTTGGTAAGCTGTTAAAGTCCATTGTTAAGGATGAGATTGTGGAGAACATGGTAGTAAGGGTGAAGTCAGCACATCTCCATCTAGGGGAGGTCATGCCTCACAAATCTGTTAGAATTCTTTGAGGATGTAATGAGCAAGTTCGACAAAGCAGAGACAGCGCACGTGACATATTACAATTTCCTGTAGGGCTTTGACAAGGTGCGGTACAGGAGTTTATAAATAAGATATGAGCCCATGGTGTTAGGGCAAGGTACTGGCATGGATAGAGGATTGGCTGACTGGCAGATGGCAGACAGCAATGATAAAAAGGTCTTTTTTAGAATGGTTCTCAGTGACGAGTGGGGTTCCATAGTGCTCAGTATTGGGATCACAGCGATTGATGTTATACAATAATGATCTGGAGAAAGGAACTGAAGGTATTGTTGAAAAGCTTCTGGATGACAGAGATAGGTGGAGGGACAGGCTGTGTTGTGAAAGCGGGGAGTCTGCAGAAGTACTTGGACAGGCTGGAAGAGTGGGCAAAGAAGCGGCAGATGGAATACAATGTTGGAAAGTGTGAGGTTACGCACTTAGAACGATGAAGTGAGCCATTGACTATTTTCTAAATGGGGTAAAGCTTCATAAATATGAATCCTAATTCAGGAATTTCATCGGTAAACATGCAGGATGTGGTCGTGTAAGTGTAATTTTTTTCCTGAGTTTGTCAGGGTCCAATCATTTTCAGTTGCTCCATCAATGTCCTTCCCTCCATCACAAGGTCAGAAGTGGGGATGTTCACCAATGATTTTCTTTTATTCATTTGTGGGAGGTAGGCATCATGGTCTGACCAGAGTTTAACGCCCATCCCTAATTGCTCCCTTGGAAAGGTGGTGGTGAGATGCTCTCTTGAACCCCTGGAGTCTATTTCCTGTTGGTAGACCCTCAATGCCCTTGGTGGAGGGTGAGTTCCAGGATTGTGACCCAGCGACATTGAAGGAACGGTGATAATTTCCAAGTCAGGATGGTGAGTGGATCAGAGGGGAACGTGCAAGGAGTGGTGTTCCCATGTATCTGCTGACCTGGGTCTGGCCTGAATCCTCCTATTTAAGAAAGACAGATGCTAGTATCCATTTCACTGCTCCGTCATGAATTGGCGATGGGGAGATGTCTTTGATCAGCTGAGGATGTTGGTTCCTCCTGTTGTAAGGGAATCTTTGAACCTACATTTCCCCGGGGAGCCCTTGAAAAGCTGCTCTCTTGCCTGTACAAACGTGACATGACAAAATGAAGTTTTTCACACTCCAGGCAGTATAGGATAGAGGTGACCAGGATGTACCTGTTATCTGGCAGTGGGCAGGTAGAGAATGGCAGTTTGAAAATTGCCTTCGATATGTTAATCTATAGTGTACAGTAATTTTGTTCCTGACTATATTAGTTCATTCCATATTCCTCAATCTGTATGTCATTGAGTAATGTATCTGTTTTTAAGAGTTGCTCAATTATTTTTCTGCATCATTCTCCAAATCCCACAGCCTGAGGACACGTTCAGTCTTACAACATCATTCCAATTAATTACCAATGGGAACAAACAGTCTCAACTCAGGATAGTGAGTGGCTTGGAGGGGAACCTGCAGGGGGTGGTGTTCTCATGTATCGCCTGCCCTTGTCCTTTTAGGATCAAAGTGGTTGTGGGTTTGGAAGGTGCTGTCTGAGGATGTTCGGTGAATTTCCAAGCCCATCTTGGAAATGGTACGGACTGCCGCTACTGAGCATCGGTGTGGAGGGAGTGGACGTTGGTGATTGTGGGGCCAATCAAGTGGGAGCTGATTTGTTCGCGGGTAGTGTCGAGCTTCTTGAGTGTTTTGGGCATTTACAGGGTCAACAGGAGAAAGTTACCTTCTTGGTAGAGAGATCAGAAACCAGGAGACATCTTCCTGTGTGTTAGCATTGACCAGAAACCGAACTGGGTTCTTGACATTAACACAGTTGCTACAAGAGCAGGTCAGAGGCTGGAATACTGCAGTGCCCACAGCCTTTCCTGATGGGACCCTTGTTAAAGGGAATTGTGAAGGAGCTGTTAATTATCTCACCAAGTTAGTTCATAAATAGATAAAGGTGGGACCACTTTAACCAGCCGGTCAGCATGGTTCAGTGTCTGAGGTTGTTTAGTCTGTTTGCTCAATATCAGGAAGCTCATGTTCATTCTTTCCTGATGATGATGTGTGTAATTAATATGAAACCACAAATATCCTGCCCCTTATCTCACCCAAGCATAACTCACTTTATCGAAAAGAGCGTGTGCTCCTGTCCTTCCAGAGATGATATTGTACAGCAGTTGGATTTAGTTCGGTTCAGCTCGTGCCTTGTGTGACACCAAACTTCAGAGCGGTTCCCCCCGCCCCACCCAACCAATACGATTCCCAGGAGTCAGTGTTAGGCATTTTGCTTTGCCAGATATTTATTAATGATTGGGATCTTGCTGTGCAGGGGACAAGTTCAAAGTTTGGAGATGGCACCAAACCAGGAAGAATTGCAAACTGTGACAGGTACAGTGCGGGACTGTAAAATGACTTTGACAATCTGGGGGAGTAG
>NC_057746.1:31799575-31801325 GCF_004010195.1 Chiloscyllium plagiosum | reverse complement strand
TTTCGCAGGAATCGGTGAATGCTGTGGGAAATTGGTGACATTTTTCATGGAAATTGATAAGATGCATCCTTTGATGAAAAAGCCAGGAGTGTTTCAGAGAGAACAGGACGTCTGGCTGTCTATATCTGGTGCCCTGATATTCCACACTGTACTCGGTGTTCAATACCACATCATGGTAACCCTGGCAATGTTTACCACAGTAACTATACCAGCTCGGGTCTGTGATCAAATAGGTAGGTGGTACCTTAGTGCCAAGGGGAGCTCTGTTCTTAACACGGAGTGATGTGCTGGATCGGAATTATCTCTCAATTAAAATACTCTGTCCCGAGACTATGTTACAATATCAGAAGTTAAGGTCATCAGAAATACTTGAATGTGATGCCCATGATACTGGGTGTGAGCTGATGAACTTCTCCCTGTTCTGCCTTTCCATTTCAATATTCCCAAGGCACAGGGAACAAAGCAGAGTGTTTTAACATTGAGGTAAGTCTCTGTCTCCCATCAACCACATCTCACAATCTTCCCTCCTGCACAGACTTAGCTATATAGTACAGTCTGGAAGATCGGGTTTGTAACTGAGTACACAGTCACAGACAGCACTGACTGGGTGCTCTTTTAGCCAAGCTCTCCTCATGTTTCACTGGGGCATTTGGACAGGAGCGGCCTGACACTCTGTAAACTCTCATGGATTCTCTTCATCCCTGTCTCTCACCCTCTTTCTCCATCGCTATCTGTTTCTTTGTCTTTCTCTCTCTGTCTCTCTCTGTCCTTATCTGTCAAACAGTCTTTCTTTGTTCCCATCTCTCATACATTCTATCTCTCTCTTTATCTCTCACACACTCCCTACCCCTTCTCTCAATCCCTTTCTCTCTGTCCCTAACTTTCACATGCTCTCTCTCTGCCCCTATCTTTCACTCCCTCTCTCTCTGTCCCTATCTTTCACATACTCTCCCTCTGTCCTAACCTTTCACACACTCTCTTTGTCCATATCTTTCACATACTCTCTCTCTGTCCCTATCTTTCACTCCCTCTCTCTCTGTTCATATCGTTCACATACTCTCCCTCTATCCTTACCTTTCACACACTCTCTCTCTGTCCCTATCTTTCGCATACTCTCTCTCTGTCCCTATCTCCCACACTCTCTTTCTGTCCCTATCTCTCACTCCCTCTCTCTCTGTCCTTACCTTTCACACTCTCTGTTCCACGCTTTCACACACTATCTCTCTGTCCCTCTCTCACTACCTCTATATCTGTCCCTATCTCTCACACACTCTGTCTCTGTCCCTATCTCCTATACTCTCTCTCTCTCCCTGTGCCTTCTCTCAGTACATCTCCCCGTCCCTCTCTTTTACACACACTCTCTCTCTGTCCCTATCTACCATATTCTCTCTCTCTCCCGGTGCCTTCTCTCAGTCCCTCTCCTTCTGTCCCTATCTCTCACTCCCTCTCTCTCACTCCCTCTCTCTATCCCTTCTCTCACTACCTCTATCTCTGTCCCTATCTCTCACACACACTCTCTCTGTCCCTATCTCCCATACTCTCTCTCTCTCCCTGTGCCTTCTGTCAGTACCTCTCCCCCGTCCCTCTCTTTTACACACACTCTCTCTCTGTCCCTATCTCCCATACTCTCTCTCCCTGTGCCTTCCCTCAGTCCCTCTCCCTCTGTCCCTCTCTCTCTCTCTCTCTCTATGTCCCTCTCTCACACTGGAGAGGGTGGGATGGTAGCTCAGTGGTTAGCACTGTTGTCTCA
>NC_057746.1:31797044-31798798 GCF_004010195.1 Chiloscyllium plagiosum | reverse complement strand
AACAAATAACATCATTTGTTGTGGTGGTTCTGTTCGCCGAGCTGGGAATTTGTGTGGCAGACGTTACGTCCCCTGTCGAGGTGACATACTCAGTGCTTGGGAACCTCCTGTGAAGCGCTTCTGTGATCTTTTCTCCGGCATTTGTAGTGGTTTGAATCTACCGATTCCGGTTGTCAGCTCCAGCTGTCCACTGCAGTGGCCAGCATATTGGGTCCAGATCAATGTGCTTGTTGATTGAATCAGTGGATGAGTGCCATGCCTCGAGGAATTCCCTGGCAGTTCTCTGTTTGGCTTGTCCTATAATAGGATGACTTACCAGGGGTATGCAGTGGGGTGCAGTCTCTGGAACCGATTCTGTCCCTGTTGCACAGAAGGGAAGCACGGTAAGGAGGAGAGTGTTAGTCATTGGGGACTCAATGGTGAGAGGGTCAGATGGAAGATTTGTTGGGAACGAAAGGGACTCATGGTTTGTGTGTTGCCTCCCAGGGGCTTGGGTCCGTGATGTCTCGGATTGTGTCTTTGGGGTCATGAAGGGAGAGGGTGACTAACTCTAAGTCATATTCCATATCGGTACCAATGACATAGGTAGAAAGAGGGATAGGGATGTAATGCAGGATTTCGGGAGCGAGGGTGGAAGCTGAGAGCGAGAACAAACAGAGTTGTTATCTCTGGTTTGTTAGCTGAAAATGTGTTGCTGGAAAAGCGCAGCAGGTCAGGCAGCATCCAAGGAACAGGAGAATCGACGTTTCGGGCATAATTCTTCTTCAGGAATCTATGGTTTGTTACCCGTGCCATGTGAGACTGAGGCGAAGAACAGGGAGAGATATCAGCTTAACACGTGGCTGCAGGAATGGTGCAGAGGGAGGGTTGCAGGTATACAGATAATTGGGCTTCATTATGGGGAAGGTGGGACCTGTACAAACAGGACGTTCTTCACTTGAACCAGAGAGGTATTAATATCATGAGTGGGAAATCTGCTGGCGCTATTTGGGTGAGATAAACTAGCTGACCGCGGGTTGGGGTGTGTGTGTGTTCCAATAGTCAGGTGGATAAGATCAGGGAGGACATGGACAAGATTTCATGGACACAGGAGCATGCTGGCAGACAGCAAACTGGTTTGAAGTGTATCTACTTCAACACCAAGAGTATCCGGAAACAGGTAGGTGAGCTTGCAGCATGGATATGTACCTAGGACTTCAATGTTGTGATCATGACTGAGACATGCATAAAGCAAGGTCAGGAATGGGTGTTGCAAGTTTCAGTGTTTAGATCTTTCAAAGAAATCATGGAAGGCGGTAACAGAGAGGGTGGTGTGGCTTTGTTAGTCAAGGACAGTATAATGATGGATAGAAGAACTTTTGACGTGGTCTAATCGACATGGGTGGCATGGGCTGAGGATAGAAACAGGAAAGGAGAGGTCACATCGCTAGGAGTTTTTTATAGTCCTCTGCAAAGTTCCTGGAATGTGGAGGAGAGGATTGGCAAATCGATTCTGGGCAGAAGTGAAAGGTACAGGGTGGTCATTATGGGGTAATTTAAATTCCCCAACATTGACTGGAAATGCTATAACTCTATTACGTCGGATGGATCAGCGTTTGTCCAATGTGTGCAGGAGGGTTTTCTGATACAGTACATCGAAGGGCCGACAAGTCGGGAGACCACATTAGACCTGGTGCTTGGTAATGAACAAGGCCAAGTGTTTGATTTAGAAATAGGTAAGAACATTAGAGAGAGTGACTACAATTCAAAGTTAA
>NC_057746.1:31787819-31796544 GCF_004010195.1 Chiloscyllium plagiosum | reverse complement strand
GTGTCTGTGTGTATGTGTCTGTGGCTGTGTGTGTCTCAGTGTGTGTCTGTGTGGATGTGCTTGTTTCCTTGTGTGTGCGAGTGAGAGAATCTTTGTGTCTGTGTGCATTCTGTGTGTGAGTGAATGTGAGTTTATGTGACATTTTGCCACAGGAACGGGCCCTTAGACCCACTACGTTGTCTACCATGACGCCAAATTAAACTAATCCTTTCTGCCTACAAATGGTCCATATCCCTCCATTGCTTGCATACTCATGTGCTTATCTAAAAGTCCCTTAAATGTCCTTATCTTATCTAACTTCACCACCACCCCAGCAGTGCCACTCACACTCCTACGTATCTCTGTGTAAAACACTTTCCCCTCTAACGTTAAATGCATGACCCTTAGTATGAGACATTTCAACTCTGGGAAAAAGGTTCTGAACACCAACCCTACATATGCAGCTCATAACCGCTCCAGAGAACACAACCCAAGTTTTTTCACGTCTCTCCGTGTAGCTCATGCCCTCTCATTGAGGCATCCTGGTAAACCTCTTCTGCGCCCTCTCCAAAGCCTCCACAAACAGACGTGTACACAATACTCTACATATGGCTGATACAAAGTCTGATAAAACTGCAACATGACATCCTGACTCTTGAATTCAATTCCCCGACCAATAAAGGCAAGACACCCTATCTACCTGTGTGTGTGTGTGTGTGTGTGTGTGTGTGTGTTGCATTTGTAGACATACCATTATGCACACCATTACGTTCCATGCTGATGTTTGACTCAGTGAACATGTCTATATTTATAGGTAAAGCACACAGAAAGTGAAGATTATTGGGAAGCCACAGGATTGGGAATCCTTTGAAAACGGCAGAGCATCACGAAAAAATCAATAAGGGTGAAGAAGGTGAAATCTGAGAGTCAGATAGCTCGTGAGACAAAAGCAGATTGGAAAGAGCTTTCTGTAGATATTTACAAAGGAAGGAACAGGCAAGAGTGGACATTGGATCAGTGGAAACTGAGACTGGGGAAGTAGAAATGGGGAACAAAGAAACAGAGAGGGAATTGAGCAGATGCTTTGCATCAGTTTTCATGGTGGAAGATACCAACAGCATGCCATGCTAGTGGCAGAGGTGAGGGTGGTGGCCAACACTAAGGAGAATGTACTGGGGAACCTAAAACGTCTGAAGGTGGATAGATCACCCAGACCACACGGATTACACCAGGGGATAGCTGAGGAGATTGTGGAGCTATTGATGGTGATCTTTCAGGAATCACTGAGATTTTTTGTTATTTCAAAAATATACTTTATTCATAAAATAATTTGATGGTCTGTACAATTGGTCATGCCATACATATGTAAACATGTACATACAGAGATCAGAATTCATCATTTTTATACAGGTCTGTACATTTTTTGATCATATGCCCATATAATTAGCTGAGGCGTCAGCGGAGCCCAAATGACTGCATGGGCCCCCTGTTCTTCTTTAGGCAGGCAGACGTTACACAGTGGTCTTTCCCCACCGCGCCTTGGCGGCAGCTGCCCCAAGCTTCAGCGCGTCCCTCAACACGTAGTCCTGGACCTTGGAATGTGCCAGTCTGCAACACTCAGTCGGGGTCAACTCCTTCAGCTGGAAGATCAGCAGGTTTCGGACCACCCAGAGAGCGGTTAGCCTGACCTCGGTCATTGGTAAGATTTCCGAGTGCATTATTAAAGATGAGATTGCAGAATGCATGGTAAAATTGGACTGAGTCAGCATGGCTTCATCAGGGCGAGGGGGGCATGCCTGACAAGTCTGTTTTAATACTTTGAGAAGGGAACAAGTAAGGGAGGCAAAGGAGAGCCAGTCGGTGTTATCTATTTGAATTTCCAGAAGATATTTGACAGGGTGTCAGAAAGGAGGCTGCTAAATCAGATAAGAGCCCATGGTGTTAGGGGCAAGGTACTGGCATGGATAGAGGATTGGCTGACTAGAAGGTGGCAGAGAGTGGGGATAAAGGGGTCTTATTCAGGATGACACTGAGTGACTAGTGGAGTCCTACAGGGGTCAGTGTCGGGACCACAACTGTTCACATTATGCATTAACAATGTGGGCGAAAGGGTATTGTCACTAAGTTTGTGGATGACACAGAGAAAGGTGGAGGGACAGGTGCTGTCGAGGATGTGGGGAGGCTGCAGAAGGACTTTGACAGACTGGGGGAGTGGGCAAAGAAGTGGCAGATGGAATACACTGTGGGAAAGTGTGAAGTTATGCACTTTGGAAGAATAGAGGTATAGACGATATTTTAAAAGGGGAAAAGCTTCAGAAACAAGAAGTAAAGAGGATCTTATGAGTCTGAGTTCAGGACTCTCTAGAGGTTGTATCTCTGAGTTCTCCAGGGCCCAATCATCTTCAGCTGTTTCATCAACGACATTCCCCCCAACTTAAGGTCAGAAGTGGGAATGCCACGGATGATTGTTCACTATTCAACACCATTTGTTACACCTCAGATACTGATGGAGTCCATGTTCAAAGGCAGCAAGCCCTGGACAATATCCAGGCTTGGGCTGATGTGGCATTTGCCACACACACGTGCCAGGCAATGACCATCTCCGATAAGACACAATTATCTCTTGACATTCAATGGTGCTACCTTCAATGAGTCCCTCAATACCAACATCCTGAGAGTCACCATTGACCAGAAACTTAACTGGACTCATCACAGAAACACAGTCGCTACAATATCAGGCCAGAGACTGGGAATACTGCATCAAGGAACTCACCTCCTGACTCCCCAAAGCCTGTCCATCATCAACAAGGCACAAGTCTGGAGTTTGCTGGAAGATTCCATGAGTTGTCAATAAGAGATGGTGCAACATGGGACTCTGGGGAAGCTGATGTGTAAGTTGACCGTGAACATGGGATGTCAGCAGAGTAGTATTTGAGAACCCTTTGTGAAATTTCTCAGCTGACACTCCGTGGAAGGGGAGCTGACTTGTTTGCTGCATTCGATGGAGGTTGTGATACTGGGTCAAGAAATTCTGTGACACTGCTATCGATTCAAATATCACAAACATCTCATCGACAAATCAGAGATACTCAGGGAGCAAGAGGTAAGCAATGCTTCTGACAAAAGAGTGTTTCTGATGAGGACTAACACAGACGTTTGCAAGTGGCTTTGTTGAACATAGAACATAGAACAATACGGGGCAGAACAGGCCCTTTGGCCCTCGATGTTGCGCCGACTGTGAACTAATCTAAACCCCTCTCCTACACTATCCCATTATCATCCACGTGCTTATGCAAGGACTGTTTAAATGCCCCTCATGTGGCTGAGTTAACTACAGTGACAGGCTGGGCCTTCCACACCCTTACCACTCTCTGAGTAAAGAACCTGCCTCTAACATCTGTCTTGAATCTATCACCCCTCAATTTGCAGCTACATCCCCTCGTAAAAGCCAATGTCATCCTCCTAGGAAACAGACTCTCATTGTCCACTCTATCTAATCCTTGGACCATCTTGTTTGTTTCTATTAAATCACATCTTATCCTTCTCCTCTCCAATGAGAACAGACCCAAGTCCTGATTTGGAGATGCCGGTGTTGGACTGGGGTGTATAAAATTAAAAATCACACACCACCAGGTTATAGTCCAACTGGCTTAATTGGAAATTAACTTTGTAGACCCAAGTCCCTCAGCCATTCGTCATAAGACCTCCACTTCAGACCAGGCAACAGCCTGGTAAATCTCCTCTGCACCTTTTCCAATGCTTCCACATCCTTCCAGTAATGGGGCGACCACAACTATACACAGTATTCTGAGTCAAGCCACATTAGCATATTGTATAGTTGCAGCAAGACATCACAACTTAATCCCTCTACCAATAAAACCTAACATACTGTACGCCTTCTTAACAGCACTATCAACCTGGGCAGCAACTTTTCGGATCTAAGTATGTGGACACCAAAACTCCTCTGCAGATCCACACTCCCAAGAATCTTTCCATTGACCCAGTATTCTGCCTTCCTGTTATTCTTCCCAAAGTGAATCACCTCACATTTATCTGCATTGAACTTCATTTGCCACCTTTCAGCCCAGTTCTGCAGTTTATCCAAGTCTCTCTACAACCTGCAACATTATTCCACACTGTCCGCCATTCCACCGACTTTAGTATCATCTGCAAACTTACCTCTGCCAGCGTCCAAGTTATTTATAAAAATAGCAAACAGCAATGGTCCCAAAACAGATCCTTGTGGCATACTACTAGTAACTGGACTCCAGGCTGAATATTTTTCATCACTCGTTGCCTTCTTACAGAAAGCCAGTTTCTAATCCAAAAGCTAAATCACCTTCGATCCCATGCCTCTGTATTTTCTCCAACAGCCTACCATGTGGAACCTTATCAAAGGCTTTACTGAAGTCTGTGTATACCATGTCAACTGTCCGACACTCATCCACATGCTTGGTCACCTTCTCAAAAATCTCAATGAGGTTTTTGAGACACAACCTGCCCTTGACAAATCCATATTTACTATTTCCAATCAAATCGTTGCTTGCAAGATGATTTTAAATCCTATCTCTTATAATCCTTTCCAAAACTTTTCCTATAACAGACATAAGGCTCACTGGTCTACAATTACCTGGGTCATCTCTACTGCCTTTCTTGAACATGGGCACAACATTTGCAATCCAGTCCTCTGGTACTAAACCTGTAGACAATGACGACTCAAACATCATGGCCAAAGGCTCTGCCATCTCTTTCCTAGCTTCCCAGAGAATTCTCAGAAAAATCCCATCTGGCCCAGGGACTTACCTACTTTCACTCATTCTAGAAATAATAACACCTCCTCCTTACTAACCTCAATCCTTTCAAGTCTCATAGTCTGTATCTTAGTCTTCTCCTCTACAATATTCTCCTTTTCCTGAGTGAAAACAGATGGGAAATATTCATTCAGCACCTCTTCAATCTCCACAGGGTCCACACACAACATCCCACTTCTGTCTTTAACAGGCCCTTTTCCTACCCTAGTCATCCTTTTATTCCTCACAAATGTAGAGAAAGTTTTAGGGTTCTCCTTTATTCTACCTGCTAAAGACTGCTCATGTCCCCTCCTTGCTCTTCTTAACTCTACCTTTAAATCCTATCTAGCTTTTCTGAAACTCACCATCGCCTCATCTGAACCATCTCACCCCAATGTCACATAAGCCTCTCTGTTCTGCTTAACAAGAGATACAATTTCTTGTAAACCACGGTTCCCTTGCCTTCTTTTCAGTTCTCTTACCACCTCCTCCTTGCCTGACAGGGACATATCTATCAAAGACACTCAATATCTGTTCCTTAAGCCAGCTCCACATTTCGATTGTCTCCTTCCCCTGCATTTTGCTGCCCCATTCGTAACCTCCTTAGTCCTGCCTAATCGCCTTATAATTGCCCTCCCCATCTATAACTCTTGCCCTGTGGCATGTACGTATTCCTTTCCATCACTAAACTAAATATAACTGAATTATGGTAATGATTTGGAGATGCCGGTGTTGGACTGGGGTGTAAAAAGATAAAAAGCACACCACCTGATGAAGGAGCAGCACTCCGAAAAATATTGCTTCCAATTAAACCTGTTGGACTATAACCTGGTGTTATGTGATTTTTTAACTTTGAATTATGGTCACTCTCTCCAAAGTGCTTACATATCGCGAAATCAAACACCTGGCCTGGTTCATTACCAACCACCAGATCCAGTGTGGGTCCCCTCTTGTTGTCCTTTCGATATATTGTGTCAGAAAACCCTCCTGCACACATTGGACAAAAGCTGATCCATCCAACATACTAGAGTTATAGCATTTCCAGTCAATGTTGGGGAAGTTAAAGTCCCCCATAATGACCACCCTGTACCTTTCACTTCTGCCCAGAATCGATTTGCCAATCCTCTCCTCCACATTCCAGGAACTTTGCGGAGGACTATTAAAAAATCCCAGCGATGTGACCTCTCCTTTCCTGTTTCTATCCTCAGCCCATACCACCCAAGCAGACGAGTCCTTGTCAAAAGTTCTTCCAGCCATCGTTATATCGTCCTTGACTAACAAAGCCACAACTCCCTCTCTTTTACCACCTTCCCTAACCTTAATGAAAGATCTAAACCCTGGAACCTGTAACACCCATTCCTGACCTTGCTCTATCCATGTCTCAGTCATGATCAGAACATTGAAGTCCCAGGTACCTATCCATGCTGCAAGCTCACCTACCTTTTTCTGGATATTCCTGGCGTTGAAGTAGACACACTTCAAACCAGTTTGCTGTCTGCCAGCATGCTCCTGTGACCATGAAATCCTGTCCATGTCCTCCCTACTCTTATCCACCTGTGTACTGGAACACCCCCCCTGCTGAGCTAGTTTAAACTCACCCAAATAGCACCAGCAGATTTCCCACTCAGGATATTTGTACCCCTCTGGTTCAAGTGAAGACCATCCTGTTTGTACAGGTCCCACCTTCCCCAGAATGAAGCCCAATTATCTGTATACCTGAAACCCTCCCTCCTGCACCATCCCTGCAGCCACGTGTTCAGCTGATATCTCTCCCTGTTCGTTGTCTCACTATCACGTGGCACGGGTAACAAACCAGAGATAACAACTCTTTTTGTTCTAGCTCTCAGCTTCCACCCTAGCTCCTGAAATCCTGCCTTACATCCCAATCCCTCTTTCTACCCATGTCGTTGGTACCTACATGGGCAACGACTTGGGATTAGTCACCCTCTCCCTTCAGGACCCCAAAGACACAATCCAAGACATCATGGACCCTGGCACCTGGGAGGCAACACACAAACCGTGAGTCTCGTTCATTACCAACAAACCTTCTATCTGACCCTCTCACTATTGAGTCCCCAATGACTAAGACTCTCCTCCTTTCCCTGCTTCCCTTCTGTACAACAGGGACAGACTCTGTGCCAGAGACTGCACCCCACTGCATACCCCTGGTACGTCGTCCTCCCGAACAGTATCCAAAGCAGTATACATGTTTTTCAGGGGAACTACCACAGGGGATGCTCCACTGACTGTTTCCTCTCCCTTCGAACAGTCACCCAGCGTTCTTCATGCCGAGGAGTAACTACTTCCCTGGAACTCTTATCCATCACAGACTCTGCCTCACGAATGATCTGAAGTTCATCCAGCTCCCGCTCCAGTTCCCTAACACAGTCTTGTAGGAGAGAGAGTTGGGTGCATTTCCTGCCGATGTGGTCTCGGGTTTAGAAAACACTGACTTATATAGCTGAGGGGGAAAAAAGAGTCCCTCCTTTCCCAGAAAGCTCTGCTCTCTGAGGTGCTGTCACTGCCGAAGCTCGAGATAGGCTTTTAAAGTTTTAAATCAGTGACTGCCCTTTCCTGGCAGGACCTGGGACCAAGCTCCCACTCTTCCTGCTGCCAAAAACAGAAATTGAGGGTTTTTCAAACTCCTGACATGTACGCCTTGTAATCCAGAACTGTACTTCAGTGTTCTGAAGTCTTGCCCATGCAAATGCTTGCTTATTGATTCCTATATTTTGCGGATTCCTATTTGTGCTGCCATGGAATCTTCTGTGATCCTCGCAGCATCTCCTGAACAGATCTGGCCAAGAGTCGAGCAACAAATTATGTTATTTGTTATTTATATAACTGATTTAGATGAGAATTTCGGAGGTATGGTTCGTAAGTTTGTGGATGATATCAAGATTGATGGTGTAGTGGACAGTGAAGAAGGTTATCTGGGAAGGCAGCGAGGTCTTGATAAACTAGGCCAGTAAGCTGAGGAATGGCAAATGGAGTTTAAATTTGATAAATGCAAGGTGTTGCATTTTGTTGGGTCAAAGCAGGGCAGGACTTACACAGTCAGTGGAAAGGCCCTGGTGAGTGGTATAGAACAAAGCAGTCTACTGGTACAGGTTCAAAGCTCCTTGAATGTGGATTCACAGGGAGACAGAATGGTGACAAAGGCTTTTGGCAAGCAAGCTTTCATCAGTCAGAGCATTGAGTTTAGGAGTTGGGATGTCTTGTTGCAACTGAACAACGCTCCGCAAGTCGCCGGCCTGTCTCCCCAATATAGAGGAGGCCACATCGGGTGCAGAGGATGCAATAGATGATGTGTGTGGAGGTGCAGGTGAATCTGTGGCGGATATGGAAGTTCCCTTTGGGGCCTTGGAGGGAGGTGAGGGGGGAGGTGTGGGCGCAAGTCTTGCACCTCCGGCGGTTGCAGGGGAAGGTGCCGGGAGTGGAGGTTCGGTTGGTGGGGGGTGTGGATCTGACGAGGGAGTCACGGAGGGAGTGGTCATTTCCGCCACCTCCAAACGGACCCCACCACAAAGTATATATTTCCCTCCCCTCCCCTATCAGCATTCCGTAAAGAACACTCCCTCTGTGACTCCCTCGTCAGATCCACACCCCCCACCAACCCAACCTCCACTCCCGGCACCCTCCCCTGCAACCGCAGGAGGTGCAAGACTCGCGCCCACACCTCCCCCCTCACCTCCCCCCAAGGCCCCAAAGGAAACTTCCATATCCGCCACAGATTCACCTGCACCTCCACACACATCATCTATTGCACCCTCTGCACCCGATGTGGCCTCCTCTATATTCGGGAGACAGGCCGGCTACTTGCGGAGCGTTTCAGAGAACACCTCTGGGACACCCGGACCAACCAACCCAACCACCCTGTAGCTCAACATTTCAATTCCCCCTCCCACTCCACCAAGGATATGCAGGTCTTTGGACTCATCCATCGCCAGACCACA
>NC_057746.1:31761942-31784043 GCF_004010195.1 Chiloscyllium plagiosum | reverse complement strand
CACATTTTTAAAGTGAGAGGAAAGAGATTTAAAACAGACAGGAGGGGCAACATTTTTACACAGAGGGTGGTTCGGCTGTGGAATGAACGTCCTGAGGAAGTAGTGGATGTGGGCATAGTAACAATGTTTAAAAGACATTTGGATAAGTATGTGAATAGGAAAGATTTGGAGGGATATGATCCAGGAACAAGCAGGTGGGACTAGTTTAGTTTGGGATTATGTTCGGCATGGACGGGTTGGGCTGAAGGGTCTGTTTCCATGTTGTATGACTCGATGACTCTTTGAATCTCGAACAGAATTGAGGGGTTGAATGGCCTTCACCAGTTCCCATGGAATAGACAGAGGCTGGCAGCCTCCAGGGAAGTGCAGAGTGAGTGGGTAAACTCAGTTCATCCCATCTACCCCCTGACAGAATCCCCTCTCTCACTCTTTGACACCATCCCTACAAATCTTCCAGACTTCATCAATTTTATAGTCACACATTGCCCACATCATCAATGGTCTCGGACCAGTGTTGAAACGCAAGGCTCTGCCTGGTTAACCCTGGTGAAACTTTGTGACACAGTTTGAGAATTTGTACTATAAAGCAGAAGGAAATAGATTTGAGTTCTCAGTTCTACATTTTTTATTTAAAAGAAGTCAGAAAGTCACTTTTGAACAGTGAATTCATAGAACATAGAACAGGACAGCACAGGACAGGCCCTTCGGGCCTCGATGTTGCACCGACCTGTGGACCTGAAGCCCGTCAAACCGACACTATTCCATTCTCGTCCATATGTCTAACCAATGGCCATTTGAACGCCCTTCAAGTTGCCGAGTCCACCACTGTTGCAGGCAGTGCATTCTGTGCCCCTGCTACACTCTGAGTAAAGAAACTACCTCTGACATCTGTCCTATATCTATCACCCCTCAATTTAAAACTATGTCCCCTCATGCTAGCCACCACCATCTGAGAAAAAAGGCTCTCACTCTCCACCCTATCTAACCTCCTGATTATCTGCTATGTCTCAATTAAGTCCTCTCTCAACCTTCTCTCTAACGAAAACAGCCTCAAGTCCCTCAGCCTTTCCTCATAAGATCTTTCCAAAGCTCCCACATCCCTCCTATAATGCGGTGACCAGAACTGTACACAATGCTCCAAATGTGGCCGCACCAGAGCGTTGTACAGCTGCAACATAACCTAATAGGTCCAAAATGCAACCCTTCTACAGTAAAAGCTAACACACTGTATGTCTTCTTACCAACCTTATCAACCTGGTTGGCAACCTTCAAGGATGTATGACCTGGGCACAGAGATCTCTCTGCTCAAGTACACTACCAAGAATGTTACTATTAGCCTAGTACTCTGCATTCCTGTTACGCTTTACGAAGTGAATCACCTCACACTTTTCCACATTAAACTCCATTTGCCACCTCTCAGCCCAACTCTGCAGCTTATCTATGTCTCTCTGGAACCCAGAACCTTCTTTGTCACTATCCTCTACTCCACCGACCTTAGTGTCATCCACAAATTTACTAACCCATCCTTCTATGCCCTTATCCAGGTCACTTATATTCCCAGGAGTCAGTGTTAGGCATTTTGCTTTGCCAGATATTTATTAATGATTGGGATCTTGCTGTGCAGGGGACAAATTCAAAGTGTGGAGATGGCACCAAACCAGGAAGAATTGCAAACTGTGATGGGTGCAGTGCGGAACTGTAAAAGGACTTTGACAATCTGGGGGAGTAGGGTGAGAGAGGGGGAAGATGGGGTTCAGTGCAGAGAAGTGGGAGGTGATGCACTTTGTTGGGAAGGACATTGAGAGACAAGAGAGAGAGAGAGAGAGCAAGAGAGAGGAACAGAGAGAGAGAGAAACAGGGGCAGACCGAGATTCAGGCAGAGACACAGAGAGAGAGATGGAGTGGAATAGAAAGAGAGAGACAAAACACTACAATCTGTGATTTCGCAGGAATCGGTGAATGCTGTGGGAAATTGGTGATATTTTTCATGGAAATTGACAAGATGCATCCTTTGATGAAAAAGCCAGGAGTGTTTCAGAGAGAACAGGATGTCTGGCTGTCTATACCTGGTGCCCCGATATTCCACACTGTACTCGGTGGTCAATACCACATCATGCTAACCCTGGCAATGTTTACCACAGTAACTATACCAGCTCGGGTCTGTGATCAAACAAGTAGGTGATACCTTAGTGCCAAGGGGAGCTCTGTTCTCAACACGGAGTGATGTGCTAGATCGGAATTATCTCTCAATTAAAATATTCTGTCCCGAGACTGTGACACAGTATCAGTGGTTAAAGTCATCAGAAAATATTTGAAAATGTTGCCCATGATGCTGGGTGTGAGCTGATGAACTTCTCCCTGTTCTGCCTTTGCGTTTAAATAGTCCCAAGGCACAGGGATCAAAGCAGAGTGTTTTAACATCGAGGTAAGTCTCTGTCTCCCATCATCCACATCTCACAATCTTCCCTCCTGCACAGACTTAGCTATATAGTATAGTCTGGAAGATCGGGTTTGTAACTGAGTACACAGTCACAGATAGCACTGACCTGGTACTCTTTTAGCCAAGCTCTCCTTATGTTTCACGGGGCATTTGGACAGGAACGGCCTGACACTCTGTAAACTCTCATGGATTCTCTTCATCCCTGTCTCTCCCACTCTCCCATTCTTTCTCCATCACTATCTCTCTCTTTCTTTCTCTCCTTATCTGTCAAACACTCTCTCTCTGTTCCCATCTCTCATACATTCTTTCTGTCTTTATCTCTCACACACTCTCTCTCTATCCCTTCTCTCACTCTCTTTCTCTCTGTCTCTATCTTTCACATACTCTTCCTCTGTCCTTACCTTTCACATACTCTCTCTCTGTCCCTATCTTTCACTCCCTCTCTCTCTGTCCCTATCTCCCCACACTCTCCTTCTGTCCCCATCTCTCACTCCCTCTCTCTCTGTCCTTACTTTTCACACTCTCCATTCCACACTTGCACACACTATCTCTCTCACTCCTCTCTCTCACTCCCTCTCCCTATCCCTTCTCTCACTACTTCTATCTCTGTTCCTATCTCTCACACACTCTCTCTCTGTCCCTATCTCCCATACTCGCTCTCTCTCCCTGTGCCTTCCCTCAGTCCCTCTCCCTCTGTCCCTCTCTTTCACTCTCTCTCTCTCTGTCCCTCTCTCACACTGGAGAGGGTGGGATGGTAGCTCAGTGGTTAGCACTGTTGTCTCACAGTGCCAGAGACCCGGGTTTGATTCCAGCCTCAGGTGACTGTCTGTGTGGAGTTTGCACAGCCTCTCTCTGCCTGTGTGAGCTTCCTGCGAGTGCTCTGGTTTCCTCCCATAATCCAAAGATGTGCACGTTCGGTGGATTGGCCATGCTCAATTGACCATAGTTGCCAGGGGTGTGCACGTGAGCTGGTTTAGACATTGTAAATGTGGGATTACATGGTTGGATGTTGGGTCTCAGTGGGATGCTCTTCAGGAGGTCAGTGTGGGCAGAATGGCCTGTTTCCACACTATAGGATACTCTGCCCCTCTCCATCTGCCTCTCTCCATTATGACATTTGGATCATACTTTGTAAGGTTCTTTTAATTCCCAGGATCAGGGACTCAGCACAAATGAAAACGTAACATCACAGAAAAACTGTAAGTTCATTGGTTGCCAACTGTTATGAATTTAACTGCTTTATAGTTTCAAATTTCAGGTTTATCGCGGAAATATTTACAGGTCACAAAGTAAAAGGTGAGTCGCAAACATTTAAAGGGCTTTTGCCCGAAACGTCGATTTTCCTGCTCCTCGGATTCTGCCTGAACTGCTGTGCTTTTCCAGCAACACGCTAATCTAGAATCTGGTTTCCAGCATCTGCAGTCCTTGTTTTTACCCTGGAAACGTTTAAAAACCAAAGTTGCAAGGCCAGGGGATGTATTATACCTGGATGGTGGAGAAACTGGTACAGCCCATTGTGCTTCAAAGGAACCACATCTGGAGCAAGTGTTGGTTGTTTGAGGAATTCTGGCTCACAGTTGATGAGCTGGAGTCTGAGCTCCAAACTCTGACACATCAGGGACAGGGAGAGTTACCTGAATGTTGTGATTCAGGAGGCAGTCACACATCTTTGATTAATTGCTTTGTATTTGGCCAGTGGTCAGGGACAGGAGGGTGTGACTATAAACAAGGCAGGTTCAGGGATCCAGGAGGTAGTGCTGAGGGAGTTTGTTGATCAGATTTGGGATTCTTGCTCCCTCTGTGGATGGGAGTGTGGGCTGGAGGGAGGGTGAGCAAACTGATCATAAACCTGTGGGACAGGATGATGGTCCTACACAGCCTCCAAGATGGAGGAGAGAAAATAGAAATGTAGTTGTAATTGGGGATAGTATTGTTAGGGGAATGGACACTGCTCTCTGTGGGCAGGATTGTGAAATCTGAAGGCTGTGTTGCCTGGTGCCAGCGTTCAGGAGCGTGAGCGGCACGGTGGCACAGTGGTTAGCACTGCTGCCTCACAGCGCCAGAGACCCGGGTTCAATTCCCGACTCAGGCGACTGACTGTGTGGAGTTTACACGTTCTCCCTGTGTTGGCGTGGGTTTGCTCCGGTTTCCTCCCACAGTCCAAAGATGTGCAGGTGAGGTGAACTGGCCATGCTAAATTGCCCGTAGTGTTAGGTGAAGGGGTAAGTGTAGGGGTATGGGTGGGTTGCGCTTTGGCGGGTCGGTGTGGACTTGTTGGGCTGAACGGCCTGTTTCCACACTGTAATGTAATCTAATCTGGGATACATGGGAATTCGGAATGGGAGGGGAAAGATCCGGTTGTTGTGGTCCAAGTCAGTTCCAATGATATTGGGAGAACGAGGAAAACATTTCTACTGAGGGAATGTGAACAGCCAGGGGCTAAATTAAAAATCAGAACAAAAAAGGGAATAATCTCTGGATGACTACCACGGGTTAATTGGCACAGGGTCAATAAGATTATAGAGGTTCACGCATGTGGGAGATTAGTGTGGGAGAAATGGGTTTGACTTCATGGGACATTGGGATCCGTACTGGGAAAGGAGGGAGCTGCTCCAGGGTAGTTGTTATGGGGGTCTTTAACCTCCCCAATATTGACTGGGAATATTATATTCAAGTAGTTTAGATGAGTCAGTTGTTGTTCAATGCCTGCAGGAGAGTTTTCTGACAGTGTGTAGACAGGCCAACAAGGGGTGATGCCATATTGGATTTGGTACTGGGAATGAACCGGCAGGATATTAGATTTGGAGGTAGGTGAGCACTTTGCCAATAGTGACCATAATTTGCTTATGTTTGCAATAGCAATGGGCAGGGATAAGTATATACCGCAGAGCGAGGGTTATAGCTGGCAGAAAGGCGATTAGGCAAGATTTAGGATGCAGAGGATGGGGAAGGAAACTGCAGGGGAAGGACACACTTGAAATGTGGAGCTTATTCAAAGAACAGCTACTGCGGGTCCTTGATATGCATATGTCTGTCAGGCAAGGAGGAAGGGGTCGAGAGGGGGAGCCATGGTTTACTAAAGAAGTTGAAGCTGTTGTCAGGAGGAAGAAGAAGCTTAAGCGAGGATGTGGCATGAAAGCTTATATAGGGGGGGCTTGAGAGTTATAAGTTAGCCAGAAAGGTTCGAAAGATAGGGCTAAGAAAAATCAGGAGGGGACATGAGAAGTTGTTAGCAGATAGGATCAAGGAAAACCCTAAGGCCTTCTGTAGGTATGTCAGGAATAAAAGAATGACTAGAGTCAGATTAGGGTCAATCAAAGACAGTATTGGGAAGTTGTGTGTGGAATCTGAGGAAATAGGGGAAGTGCTTAATGAATACTTTTCGACAGTATTCACATTGGAAAAGGGCAATGTTCATGACAATATGGAGATACAGGCGACTAGATTAGATGGGATTGAGGTTGACAAAGAGGACGTTTTAGCAATTTTGGATATGAAAACAGATAAAACCCCTGGGCTGGATGGGATTTATCCTCGGATTCTCTGGGAAGCCAGGGAGGAGATTGCAGAACCTTTAGCTTTGATCTTTATGTTGTCATTGTTGACAGGAGTAGTGCCAGAAGACTGGAGGACAGCAAATGCTGTTCCCTTGTTTAAGAAGGGGACTCAGGACAACCCTAATGACTATAGGCCTGAAAGTCTTACTTCGGTTGTGGGTAAAGTGTTGGAAAAGGTAAAATGAGGTGGGATTTATAATCATCTGGAAAGGGATAATTTAATTAGGGATAGTCATCACAGTTTTGTGAAGAGTAGGTCACTAAACTTATTGAGTTCTTTGAGAAGGTGACAAAACAGGTGGATGAAGATAAAGCAGTTGATGTGGTGTATATGGTTGATAAGGTTCCACACTGTAGGCCATTGCACAAAATACGGAGTTTCGGGATTGAATGTGATATAGTGGTTTGGATCAGAAGTTGGCTCACTGAAAGAAGACAGAGGGGAGTGGTTGATATCTGGTGGTTACTTTCTGGGTGCCACATTACCAAAAGAATATGGACACTTTGGAGAGGGTTCAGAGAAGGTTTACAAGGACCTTGCCTGGTATGGAAGTTGCTAGCTATGAAAAGAGGTTGAGTACATGAGGATTGTTTTCATTAGAAAAAAGGAAATTGAGGGGGGACTTGATTGAGGTCTACAAAATCATGAAGGATATCGACAGGATAGATAGAGATAAGCTTTTTCCCAGGGTGAAGGATTCAATAACAAGAGGTCACGTTTTCAAGGTGAGAGGTGGAATATTTACGGGGGATACACGTGGCAAATACGGTAAACAGAGGGTGGTAGGTGCCTGGAACGTGTTGCCAGCAGAGGTAGTAGAGGCAGGCCCGGTAGATTCATTTAAGGTGCGTCTGGACAGATGCATGAGGAGGGGGGGAGCAGAGGGATACAAATGCTAAGGAATTGGGAGACAGGGTTAGACAGTGGATTTGGATTGGCTCAGGCTTGGAGGGCCAAAGGGCTGTAAATTTTCTTTGTTCTTTGTTCTTCTTTGACGGATAATGTTCATCCTGGAGCTCGGTCACCAGTGGTGTGCCACAAGGATCTGTTTGGGGGCCACTGCTTTTTGTCATTTTTATAAATGATCTGGAGGTGGGTGTGGAAGGGTGGGTTAGTAAATTTGCAGATGACACCAAGGTAGGCAGAGTTGTGGATAGTGCTGAGGGATGTTGTGGGTTACAGAGGAACATAGATAAGATGCAGAGCTGGGCTGAGAAGTGGCAAATGGAGTTTAATGTGGAAAAGTGTAAGGTAGTTCACTTTAGAAGAAGTAACGGGAATTCAGAGTACTGGGCTAATGGTAGAAATCTTGATAGTTTAGATGAACAGAGAGATCATGGTGTCCAGGTACATAAATCCCTGAAAGTTGCCACCAGGTTGACAGAGTTGTTAAGAAGGTATATGCTGCTTTGGCATTTATTGGTAGGGGGATTGAGTTTCAGAGCCATGAGGTCATGCTTCAGCTGTACAAGACACTGGTAAGTCCGCACATGGAGTATTGCGTGTAGTTCTGGTCACCGCATTATAGGAAGGATGTGGAAGCTTTGCAAAGGGTTCAGAGAAGATTTGCTCAAATGTTGCCTGGTATGGAAGGAAGGTCTTACGAGGAAAGGCTGAGGGAACTGAGGCTGTTTTCATTGGAGAGAAGAAGGTTAAGAGGTGACTTAATCGAGATATATAAGATAATCAAAAGGTTAGAGAGGGTGGACAGTGAGAGCCTTTTTCCTCGGATGGTGAAGGATAATGTGAGGGACCTGGCTTTTAAATTGAGGGGTGATAGATTTAGGATAGATATTCGGGGTAGTTTCTTCACTCAGAGAGCAATAGGGGTGTGGAATGGCCTGACTGCAACACTAGTAGACTCGTCGATGTTAAAGGCATTTAAATGGACATTGGACATATGGATAATAATGGAACAGTGTAGGTTAGATGAGCATCAGATTAATTTTACAGGTTGGCGCAACATCGAGGGCCGAAAGGCCTGTACTGGGCTGTAAATATCTATGTTCTATGCTCCAATGGGATTGGCTCTGTGTGGATCACACAGGGACCAGAGACTTGGTAAATTACATAACTAGGGCTGTGGATGGGGCTTTAAGCAGAATGGGGGGAGTTTCAGTCGCATGGAAAATTGTGGAAAATGTTAAAGCAGAGGGGAGCGCTGAGCAGAGGTTATTAAAGTTAACAGAAGAAGTATTAGATCAGAGTGTCGGGAAAGGGCCAGGAATCTAAATTCAGGCACAGCACATAAAGGAACAACTGTGAGAAGGGGTGCAGCCAATGCAGGGCTGAGGGTGTTGTACTTAAATACAAACAGGATACAAAACAGGGTAAATGAGCTTGTGGCACAGATTGAAATTGGCAGGTATGATGTTGTGGGTATCACAGAGAGGTGGCTGCAAGGTGATCAGGTCTGACAGCTAAATATCTAAGGATACACATCAGATTGAAAGGACAGGGAGATGGGTGCAGGGGGTTGCTTTGCCTTATTAATAAGAAATGAAACTAAATTGATAGCAAAACGTGATGCAGATTCAGAATACGTAGAATCTTTGTGAGGATAGTTGAGGAATCACAAAGGAAAAATAACCCAGATGGGTGCTATGCAAAGGGGTCCGAGCAGTAGTCAGTGTGGAGGGCACAAAATACATCAGGAGAGAGAAAAGGCATGTAAGAAAGGCATTATTCTAATAATCATGGAGGTCTTCAAAAGGCAAGCAGATTGGGAGATTCAGATTAGTCACAGATCCAAAGAAAAGGAATTCGTGGAAAGTCTAGGATTTCTTTTTTAGCAAACTGTGGCAGATCCTGAAAGGGAACAGACAGTTCTGGATTCAGTGATGTGTCATGAGGCAGACTGGATTAGGGAGATTAAGGTGAAGGAACCCTTGGGGAACAGTGACCGTAAATAATCGAATATGCTGTTGGTATATTCCACCATGAAAACTGACGCAAAGCATATGTTCAGTTCCCTCTCTGTTTATTTGTTCCCCATTATGACTTCTCCATCGTCATTTTCCAACAATCCAATGTCCACTCTTCTGTGTCTCTTACTTTATACACTGTATATATTTACAAAAACTTGTTCCAATCTCCTTTAACATAACGAGCTAGCTTACTCTCAGATTTCATCTCTTTCCTTATTGCTTTTTTAGTTATCCTCTGCTGGTTTTCAAAAGCTTCCCAATCCTGTGGCTTCCCAATAATTTTCACTTTCTATTTGCTTTAGGTACAAATATAGACGTGCACTGAGACAAACATCAACATGGAACGTAAAGGTCTGCATTTTCACAGATATACATGTACAAATGTGGCCACCTACACAGTAACACACACACACACAAACACACACATGCACACACACAGGATTTCAACACAACGACACTGAAGGAACAGCGATATATTTCCAAGTCAGAATGAAGAATGGTTTCGTAGAGATATTGCAGGAATGGTGTTCCCATTTAATATGTGGACACTGTTGATTTAATATTGGCAGAAACTGTGGGACCTGGAGGTTTGAAAATGTTGGGATATTTTTCGAGAGTTTTTAGTGAAGCATATTTCTTCTGTTTCTTTATTTGGGATAGAGGTATTGCTGATTTGGTCCAGCATTTATTACCACATCCCTAGTTAGCCTTGAGAAGGTGGGGGTGAGCTGCCTCCTTGAACCACTGCAGTCCATGTGCTGCGGGTAGACTCACAAGATCCTTAGGGAGGGAGTTCCAGGATTTTGACCCAGTGACACCGAAGGAACAGTGATATATTTCCAAGTCAGAAAGAGGTGTAGCTTGGATGGGATCTTCCAGGCAATGGTATTACCATTTAACATGCAGACACTGTTGATTTAATATTTATTTAAAAACTTACATTTTTGAGGATTGTGGAAAATATTTCATGTTTTGTGGAAACACCTCGAGTGGTTTCTTTAAAGGTCACGGGCACTGCTTTTCTAAAACCCAAACTTCCATGAAATGACATGACTTGTGCTCATTGCTCGCTGTGCTGTACACCGTGCTGTGGCTGTTTGTACAGGAACTGGATGGAGAGAGTGCTTTGTGTCAGTAATTAGCTGAGGGGCATAAAACCTGTGAGGAAGGGCTCCCCATCTGATCATTCCCATGGTTGGTGAAAGAAACAACCCACTTGTTGAGTTCAGGATGAAACCTTTCCCTTCCTTCTGAAAGAATGATCGAATGAACTTCTCGATTGTATTTCCATGAACAAGCTGATAGATACCGGGGACAGCCCTGTGTATGTGTGTGATTAGTGATAGCCACACGTGTAAGAACACAGAGGTGACAGACTTTGAAAAGTTTTATGCTTCATCCTTCTGTCTTCAACAATGACCTATTGGCTGGAGTGTTCTTACTTCCACAAATACAGTCCCTGCAGAGAATATTCGTTTTTCTGTTTTCATGAAGAGTGAGATTGTGTGAGAGAGAAAAACAGCAAATTGTTGCTGAAAAATGTGTTGCTGGAAAAGTGCAGCAGGTCAGGCAGCATCCAAGGAGCAGGAGAATCGACATTTCAGGCATAAGCCCTTCTTCAGGAATCATGCCCGAAACGTTGATTCTCCTGCTCCTTGGATGCTGCCTGACCTGCTGCACTTTTCCAGCAACACATTTTTCAGCTCTGACCTCCAGCATCTGCAGTCCTCACTTTTTCCACAGAAAATTGTTGGAAAAGCTCAGCAGGTCTGGCAACACTGTGGAGAGAAATCAGAGCTAACAGTTCAGGTCCAGTGACCCTTCCTCAGAAGTGCTAACTCTTTTTATTTCTCTCCACAGATGCTGTCAGACCTGCTGAGTTTTCCCAGCAACTCCTGTTGTTGTTTCTGATTTACAGCATCTGCAGTTCTTCTGGTTTTGACTGAGATTATCTCTTGTTCAGCGGAAGATGGAAGCTTATGTGACATTGAGATGAGATGGTTCAGATGAGGCGATAGAGAGTTACAGATTAGCTCGGAAGGATTTAAAGAGAGAGTTCAGAAGAGCAAGGAGGGGACATGAGCAGTCTTTGAGGTAGAATAAAAGAGAACCCTATAGATTTCTGTCAGTATGTGAGGAATAAAAGGATGACTAAGGTAGGAATAGGGCCAGTCAAAGACAGAAGTGGGAAGCTGTGTGTGGACCCTGTGGAAATTGGACAGGACCTAAATGAATATTTCTCATCTGTTTTCACTCAAGAAAAGAACAATATTGGAGAGGAGGAGACTGAGATATGGGTTATTAGACGAGAAAGGATTGAGGCTAGTAAGGAGGAGGTGTTATCAAGTATAGATGGTGTGAAAGTAGATAGGACCCCTGGCAGGATGGGATTTATCTGAGGATTCTTTGGGAAGCTAGGGAGGAGATGGCAGAACCTTTGGCCTTGATCTTTGAATGTTCATTGTCTACAGATTTAGTACCAGAGGACTTGAAGAATTCAAATGTTCTGCCCATGTTCAAGAAGGGTAGTAGAGATAACCCAGGTAATTACAGACCAGTGAGCCTTAGGTCTGTTGTAGGAACAATTTTGGAAGGAATTATAGAAGATAGGATTTATAATCATTGAGCAAGCAACAATTTGATTGGAGATAGTCAACATGGTCTTGTCAAGGGCAGCTCGTGTCTCACAAACCGCATGGTGCTTTTTGAGAAGGTGACCAAGCATGTGGATGAGGGTAGACCAGTTGACAAAGTAAAGTCTTTGATAAGGTTCCACACAGTAGGCTTTTGGAGAAAATGCAGAGGCTTGGGTTTGAGGATGGTTTAGCAGTTTGGATTAGAAACTGGTTTTCTGTAAGAAGGCAGTGAGTAGTGGTTGATGGAAAATATTCAGCCCAGAGTCGGGTTATGAGTGGTGTGCCACAAGGATTTGTTTTGAGACCACTGCTGTTTGTTATTTTAATAAATGACTTGGATGTAGGCATAGGTGGATGGGTTAGTAAGTTTGCAAATGAAGCTAAAGTTGGTGGAGTGGTGCACAGTGTGGAAGAATGTTGCAGGTTGCAGGGGGACTTGGATAAACTGCAGAATTGGGCTGAAAGGTGGCAAATGGAGTTCAATGCAGACAAATGTGAGGTGATTCACTTGGAGAAGAATAACAGGAAGGCAGAATACTGGGTCAATGGAAAGATTCTTGGTCATGTGGATGTGCAGAGGGATGTTGGAGTCCATGTATATAGATCCCTGAAAGTTGGCACCCAGGTTGAAAGTTCTGTTAAGAAGGCATACGGTGTGTTAGGTTTTCCTGGTAGAGGGATTGAGTTCTAGAGCTCGTATGTCATGCTGCAACTAAACAAAATGATAGTGTGGCCTCACTTGGAATATTGTGAATATTTCTGGTTGCCCCCATTACAGGAATGATGTGGAAGCATTGGAAAAGGTGCAGAGGAGATTTACTAGGATGTTGCCTGGTCTGGAAGGAAGGTCTTAGGAGGAAAAGCTGGGATACTTGGGTCTGTTCTCATTGGAGGCAAGAGGGGATTTAATAGAGACATACAAGATGATCAGAGGATTAGATAGGGTGGACAGTAAGAGTCGTCTTCTGAGAATGATGACATCTGCTTGTACAAGGGGACATAGCTGCAAATTGAGGGGTGATAGATTTAAGATAGATGTCAGAGACAGGTTCTTTACTCAGAGAGTGATAAGAGCGTGGAATGCCAATGTAGTTAATTCAGCTACATTAGCGGAATTTAAACAGTTCTTGGATAAGCATATGGATGATGATGGGATAGTGTCAGGGGATGGGCTTAGATTAGTTCACAAGTCGGTGCAACATTGAGGGCAGAAGGGCCTATTCTGCGCTGTATTGTTCTATGTTCTATTTTCTATCAGCCTTTCCTATCACCCTAACAGGAGTATACTCTCTCTGGACTCTCATTATTTCATTTCTGAAGGTTTCCCATTTTCCAGCCGTCCCTTTACCTGCAAGCATCTGCCTCCAATCAGCTTTTGAAAGTTCTTGTCTAATATCATCAAAATTAGCCTTCCTCCAACTTAGAACTTCAGCTCTTAGATAGAGTCGATCCTTTTCCATCACTACTTTAAAACTAATAGAATTATGGTCGCTGGCTCCAAAGTGCTCTCTCACTGACACCTCAGTCACCTATCCTGCCTTATTCCCCAAGAGTACGTCAAGTTTTGCAACTTCTCTAATAGGTACATCCACAGACTGAATTAGAAAATGTTCTTGCACACACTTAACAAATTCCTCTCCATCTAAACCCTTGACACTACGCCAGATCCTGCCTATATCTGGAAAATTAAAACCCCAGACCATAACCATCCTATTATTCCTCCAGGTAGCTAGATCTCCTTACAAATTTGTTTCTCAACTTCCCACTGACTATTAGGGGTCTATAATACAATCCTAATAAGGTGATCATCCCTTTCTTATTTCTCAGTTCCACCCAAATAACTTCCCTGGATGTGGGCACAGTTACAATGTTTAAAAGACATTTGTTAAGTACATGAATAGGAAAGGTTTGGAGGAATATGAACCAAGAGCAAGCAGGTGGGATGAGTTTAGTTTGGGATTCTGTTCAGCATGAGTCAAAAAGGAATACTGATGAAGAGCTTATGCTTGAAACGTCGCCTCTCCTGCTCCTCAGATGCCACCTGACCGGCTGTGCTTGTCCAGCACCACACCTTTTGACTCTGATCTCCAACATCTGCAGTCCTCACTTTCTCCTAGTCCATTATGTTCAGCATTGACCAGTTGACTGAAGGATGTGTTTCTGTGCTGTGGAAGACTCTGTGACTCCACAAATTCGGACTGTTCTTCTTGGAGAGAAAACTGCTGAGAGGGAGATCTGATCCACCTACCAGGCCCGCTGTCATGGACAGGCCATCAGCATTCTCAAAGATCCATCCCACCCTGGCAATGCTTTTCTATAACCTCTCCCTGAAGCCTGAACACACACACCAGCCGGGTTCGAAACGGTTTCTACCCTCCTGTTGTTAGAATCCTGAAAGCTCTCAGAAACTCTTAGCATTCACCTGTACTTGTGTTTTTTTTCTTTGTTTTTACCGATGTTTACCAACGATTTACTTACGTATGCTATTTCACTGTTGATCTGCCTGTATTGCTCGCAAGACAAAGCTATTCACTGTGCCACAGCACACGTGACAATAAATTCAATTCCATTCAATCCAATTCAATTCAGATAGAGGTTTTCAAAATCCCGAGTAGGGTCTGGACAGAGTAGAGGGAGAAGCTTTTCCCTCTCAGAAAACAAACAAGAACTAAAGGGACAGAGATCTGTCAATGAAACAAGGAGAAGGTGCTGGGGAAGTGGAAAGGTCTGAAGGTGAATAAATCATCCACACCTTAGAGTTCTGAAGGAAATAGCTGAGGAAATAATAGAGGCATTGATGGTGAGCTTTCAGGATTTACTTGAGACATGGAGAGTACCAGAAGACTGGAAATTGATGAAAATAACACCCCTGTTTAAAGGGAGGGAGGCAGAAGATAGGTAACTATAGGCCAGTTAGCCTGACCTTGGTCATTGGTAAGATTTTAGTGTCCATTCTTAAGGATGAATTATGGAGTACTTGGAAGTGCATGGTGAAATCCGGCTGGGTCAGCATGGCTCTGTCACCGGGAGATCATGCCTCACAAATCTGTCAGATTTCTTTGAGGAGGTAGCAAGCAAGTTAGAAAAAGGACAGCCAGTGCGTGTGACATGTGTGGATTTCCAGGAGGTTTTTGACAAGGGGCCGCACAGGAGACTGCTAAATCAAACAAGAGCCCATGGTATTAGGGGCAAGGTACTGATAGAGGATTGGCTGACTGGCGGAAGGCAGAGAGTCGGGTTAAAGGGGCCTTTTTCAAATGGCAACCAGTAACTAGTGGAGTTCTACAGGATTCAGTGTTGGGACAACAATTGTTCACGTTGTACACTAATGATCTGGACGTAGGAGCTAAGGGTATTGTTGCTAAGTTTGCAAATGATGCAAAGATAGGTGGAGGGACAGATAGTGTTGAGGTCTATCTAGACTTTCAAAAGGCCTTTGATAAGGTGCCACACGGGAGGCTGCTGAGCAAGGTGAGGGCCCATGGTGTTCGAGGTGAGCTGCTGGGATGGATTGAGGATTGGCTGTCTAACAGAAGGCAGAGAGTTGGGATAAAAGGTTCTTTATCAGAATGGCAGCCAGTGACGAGCGGTGTCCCGCAGGGTTCGGTGCTGGGGCCACAGCTGTTCGCAATATATATTAATGATTTGGATGAGGGAACCGAGGGCATTCTAGCGAAGTTTGCCGATGATACAAAGTTAGGTGGACAGGCAGGTAGTACAGAGGAAGTGGGGAGGCTACAGAAGGATCTAGACAGGTTGGGAGAGTGGTCCAGGAAATGGCTGATGGAATTTAACGTGAGCAAGTGCGAGGTCTTGCACTTTGGCAAAAAGAATAAAAGCTTTCTAAATGGTGAGAAAATTAATAAAGCTAAAGCACAAAGGGATCTGGGAGTGCTTGTCGAGGATTCTCTAAAGGTAAACATGCAGGTTGAGTCCGTGATTAAGAAAGCGAATGCAATGTTGTCTCTTATCTCAAGAGGGTTGGAATATAACAGCAGAGATGTACTACTAAGACTTTATAAAGCTCTGGTTAGGCCCCATTTGGAGTACTGTGTCCAGTTTTGGTCCCCACACCTCAGGAAGGACATACTGGCACTGGAGCATGTCCAGTGGAGATTCAAACGGATGACCCCTGAAATGCTAGGCCTAACATATGATGAACTGATGAGGATCCTGAGATTGTATTCATTAGAGTTTAGAACATTGAGGGGACATCCAATACAAACTTACAATAGAATGCATGGCTTGAAAAGGGTGGATGCTGGGTTTTTGTTTCTGTTAGGTGGGGATTCTAGAATCCTTGGGCACAGCTTTAGAATTAGAGGGGGTCATTTCAGAACAGGAATGCGGAGACATTTCTTCAGCCAGAGAGTGTTGGGCCTGTGGAATTCATTGCCACAGAGTGCAGTGGAAGCCGGGACGCTAAATGTCATCAAGGCCGAGATTGGTAGATTCTTGTTGTCTCGAGGAATTAAGGGCTACGGGGAGAACGCTGGTAAGTGGAGCTGAAATGCGCATCAGCCATGATTGAATGGCGGAGTGGACTCGATGGGCCGAATGGTCTTACTTCCACTCCTATGTCTTATGGTCTTATGGTCTTATGTGGGGAAACTGCAGAAGGACTTGGACAGGCTGGGAGAGTGGGCAAAGAAGTGGCAGATGGAATATAATGTCAGAAAATCTGAGGTTATATGCTCTGCGAGGAAGAATAGAGGATAGATTGTTTTCTAAATGGAGATAGGCTTCAGGGATATGAATGAAAAAGGGACTTAGGAGTCAGAGATCAGGATTCTCTTCTGGTTAACATGCAATATGTGTTTGTGTAAGTGTACTCAGTGTTTCCCTGAGTTCTTAAGGCTCCAATCATTTTCAGTTGCTTCATCAATGACCTTCCCTCCACATTAAGGTCAGAAGTGGGAGTATTCACCAAGGATTTTTTGAAAATGTATTTGTGGGAGGTGGGCGTCGCTGACTGCCCGCATTTATTGCCCATCCCTAATTGTCCCCTTGAGGAGGTCATGGTGAGCTGCCTGCTTGAACCACTGTAGGTTCACAATGCCCTTAGGGAGGGAGCTCCAGCATTTTCCAGGATTCCTGATGATACTAAAGGAATGGCGATATATTTCCAAATTAGGATGGAGAGCAGCTCAAAGGGAAACTATTAGGGAGTGGCATTCCCATGTATTTGCTGCCCTTGTCCTTCTAGATTGAAGTGGTTGTGTGTTTGGAAGGTACCGTCTGATGATCTTTGGTGAATTCCTGCAGTGCATCATGTAGATTGTGCACACTGCTGCTCCTGTGCATCATTGGTAGAGGGAATGGATATTTGAGGATGTGGAGATAATCAAGTTGGTTCCTTTGTTCCGAGATGGTGTCGAGCTTCTTGAGTGTTTTGGACATTGACAGGGTCAACAGGAGAAAGTTTCCTCCTTGGTGGAGAAGTCAGAAACCAGGAGACAACTTCCGGGTGTTACCATTGATCAGAAACTCACCTGAACTGGCCCCATTAACAAAGTGCCTACAGGAGCAGGTCAGAGGCTGGGAATCCTGCAACGAGTAACTCATCTCCAGACATGCCAAAACCAATCCACTGTCTGCAAGAAATGTTGATCTTGCCAGTCTCCCAAATTTTTAAGAAAATAGACGTTAGATATGACATCTTGATATCCCACAGCGTCACCTGATTAAAGGGAATCGTGAAGCAGCTGGTAATTACCTCACTGAGTTAGTTTGTAAATAGATAAAGGTAGGACCAGTTTAACCTGCTGGGCAGCATGGTTTCAGGGTCTGAGGGTGGGACAAAGAACAAAGAACAATACAGCACAGAAACAGGCCTTTGGCCCTCCAAACCTGCACTGACACTGTTTGCCTTTCCATACTAAAACTGTCTTCATGTACTGGATCCATATCCCTCTATTCCCTTCCTATTCATGTATTCATCCAGGTGCTTCCTGAATCCTGCTCCTGTGTCTGTTTCCACCACCTCCTCTGGCAGCACGTTCCAGGCACTCACCATCCTTTGTGTGATGAGCTTGCCTTGCACATTGTTTTTAAACAACCCCCTGACGGCACCTTGAACCTGTGTCCCCCAGTTCTTGACCCCTCCACTCTGGAAAAAAGCCTCATACCTTTCACTCTATCCAACCGCTGCAGTCCAAGTCCACTGAGGGAGAGCATTACAGGATTTTGCTCTACAGACAGTGAAGGAACTGTGATGTTTTTTATAATTTAAAACAAAATCATTAAAAATCTCTTTGTATACAGACGTAGTCAGAAATGCAGTTCAATTCTGCAGAGTGGAGTTTGACTCTATCCAAAACAAAAACCAAAGCCCTCCCCTATACATACAATACTAAAAGATATATATTGAGAGACTAGGAGGGTCTGATAAAATCTGCAGAAAGTCCTCAGATGGTGGTCTTTCCCCACTGTGCCGTGGCTGCACCTACCCCAAGTTTTAGTCCGTCCCTCAGCACATCGTCCTGGACCTTGGAATGTGCCAGTCTGCAACACTCGGTCAGGTCAACTCCTGGAAGATCAAAGAGCATCTTTCACTGAGTTGATAGTCCTCCAGATCAATCAGTGTTTGTGTCAGAATGCATCCTTGGGAACACACCGTTTTGCACATAACCCCTCGACAAAAACCACTGCATCTTTCTCCAGAGTTACATTGCAAAGACACATTCCAGGAGGAGATATGTGTGACAGTCTCTACTCCCTCTGCACCTGCTTCACGGGTGGGCTGCAGTGGGACAGAGAGACCAGGCATGCATGAAGGGTCTCACAGGTAGTGCCCTTCTCCCCACCATCAGATTGTTCCATTGGTTCGATGTTGGCAAAACAATAAATTCAAACACAGTTGGGTTTTAGTATTCTGGGGCATAATTTAAACTGATTGACTAAATTCAAGTTGTTGTCAAAACTGCAACCAAAACTCAGGTATCCATTTCAAAGCTAATTGTGACATCCTTTCAATTTTACAGTACACTCTGAGACTGCCATCTCATCAGACCACAGGCACTTGTAATCTCTCATTTCGACTCCCCCTCCTACTCTGCCAAGGACATGCAGGTCCTGGGCCTCCTCCACCACCGCTCCCCCACCACCCGACACCTGGAGGAAGAATGCCTCACCTTCTGCCTCGAAACATTTCAACCCCAGGGCATCAATGTGGATTTCACCAGTTTCCTCATTTCCCTGCGCCCCCACCTTACACCAGTTCCAACCTTCCATCTCAGCGCCATTCTCATGACCTGTCCTACCCACTAATCTTCCTTCCCACCGATCCGCATCATCCTCCTCTCTGACCTATCACCTTTACTCCTTCCTCCATCCACCTATTGTACTCTTTGCTACCTTCTCCCCAGCCCCACCCCCTTCCCATTAATCTCTCCACCCCGGAGGCTCCCTGCCTTGTTGCTAATGAAGGGCTTTTGTCTGAAATGTAGATTTTCCTGCTCTTCGGATGGTGCCTGGCCTGCTGTGCTTTTCCAGCACTACTCTAATCTAGATTCCTTACTTCCACCTCATGCACAATAGCAATAATCCTCCCCATCTTATTCCTGCATATGTCCTCATACTGCTGCAACCAACCTTTCAACTGAGTTCTGTGCTCCTGAGACAGATAGTCCACTAACCTATCCCACTCCTCAAGGGCTTCCTCATTACTTCACATATTTTGAGACACATTAATCTCCATGACATCTGGATTTGATTCCTCATTCTGTGGGGCAGTAACTAACACCAGTTTCTCCTGTTCTCTGTCTCTATTTTAATAAGGTTTCAACATAAACACATGACATACCCGACACAGATTTTTCTATCCTGCATCTTTACCAGATAGTTTACCTAATTCAGCTTTTTCTCAATTTGATAGGAAGCACTAAACCTGGCTTTGAAGGGATCGCCTATCACTAGTTACAATACTAATATGCCATCCTCTTGGGAAAACATTCAAGTATTAGTGTTTTTATCTGCCACCTGTTTCATTCTATGCTGTGCCCTTTTCAGGTGCTGTTTAACTAACTCACCGACCCGATTTCATCTCTCCCACACCTCAGACACATAATCCAAGTGTGAGATCTCTGACTTTGATCCTGTCAATTTTTCTTTAATTAATTTCAAACTCCCTCTCACTTTATGTCCGAATATTAACTCAAAGGGAGTAAACTGAGTAGATTTGTTTGGGGTATTTCTAATGGCAAACAATGTGAATGGGATCCATTTATCCTAATCATTCAGGTAGGCCTGACATTAAGCTCTTAACATGGTCTTCAGTGTCTGATGCCACCTTTCCATGGCTCTTTAGGATTCAGGAAAGTGCACACTTGATTTAAAGTGCTGTATGCCTCAGCTATCCATGACTTTCTGAAACATGTTAGCAGTGAAACTAGCCCCTTGGTCTGACTGAATCTCTCTGGGTAGCCCATACTGCATAAAGAAAGCTGCTAACTCTTCCACCACACCTTTTGCCTAATACTCCATCATGGAATTGCTTCCAGAAATCTGGTAGACACATCCATTATGGTTTGCAAGTACGCTATCCATGACTTTCTGAAACATGTTAACAGTGAAACTAGCCCCTTGGTCTGACTGAATCTCTCTGGGTAGCCCATACTGCGTAAAGAAAGCTGCTAACTCTTCCACCACACCTTTTGCCTAATACTCCATCATGGAATTGCTTCCAGAAATCTGGTAGACACATCCATTATGGTTTGCAAGTACTGGTTCCAACTTTTAGTTTTTGGGAGGGGACCTACACAATCAGCCATGACCCGTGTGAAAGCTTCTTCGAATGCAGGAATTGGCAACAAAAGTGCTGGTTTTATTACCGTCTGTGGCCTACCTACCATTTGGCACAGATGGCATGGACAGCAACGTTTAACCACATCCTTGTGCAGTTCAGGACAATAGAAGTGTTTTTCTACCTCAGCTTGTGTCTTCCTCACACCTAGGTGACCTCCTACTGGTAATTCATGTGCTACCTGTAACACTTCCTGTCTGTATGCTCCCGGAAACACAATCTGGTGCACCTCTACCCATTTCTCCTCTGCACTAACCTGCTGTGCAGGTTCAATTTTTCAATTTTGATCATTGGTTCAATTTTTGCAAAACAATAAATTCAAACTGGATTGGATTTTATTTTTCTGAGTCATAATTTAAACTGATTGAATAAATACAAATTGGTGTCAAAACAGCAACCAACTCGGGTATCTATTTCACAGCCAAATGTTACATATTTTCAGTTGTCCAGTGCACTCTGGGATTGCCATCTAGTTATATCACGCAGGAGATGTAAGCTCTCAGTTTCGATTAGCATTCATTCTCTCTCAAAGATACAGTACACATCTACATCTTCAAAACGGGGTAAATAGATCAGGTCTTTTCCCTGAGGTAGCGGAGTCCAAAACTAGAGGTCATAAGTTGAAGGTGAGAGAGGAAAGATTTAAAAGGGAGCTGAGGGGTAATTTTTTCACGCAGGGACTGGAGCATGCATGGGATGAGCTGCTAGAGGAAATGGTGGAGGTTGTATAATTACAACATTTAAAAGGCATCTGGATGGGTATACAAATAGGAAGGGTTTGGACAGATATAAACCAAGTGCTGGCAAATGGAACTGGTTTAATTTCAGATACATGGTTGGCATGGACAAGCTGGACTGCAGGGTCTGAATCCGTGCTGTACAGCTCTATAATTCTATGACTCTCCTTTGCCCTCAGGGTCTTGAGGATGCTCTGTGCTGACGACTTCTTGAAGGACTGGTGGGTCACAGTGAGATATTTCCAATTGAGGGCAGTGAGTGACCTGGAGGGGAGCTTGCAGTGATAATGTTCCCATGTATCTGCTGTCTTTGTCTTTCTACATGGAAGTGGCCATGGGTTTGGAAGGTGCTATCTAAGGAGCTAACAATCGATCCAAGACTTTTATATTATTTCTGAACCTTCCCAGTGACAGAGCTTTCTCCTCTATCCCATGGTCTGGGCTGAATCCTCCTCTTCAGTAAAGACAGATTGACAGTATCCATTTCACACCTCCATCATGAATTGCAGATGGGGAGATTTTTTTGACCAGCTGAGGATGTTGGTTCCTCCCCTGTTAAGGAATGTTTGGACCTACATTTCCACTGCTCTCTTCTTTGTACAAAAGTGACTCGTCAATATGCAGTTTTTCAAACCCCAGTCAGAACAGATTGGAGGTGACCTGGATGTGACTGATGGCTGACAGTGAACTTACAGTCAATGTGAGTTGGAAAACGCCTTCACAATGTTAATCCGGAGTGTACAGTAATTTTGTTCCAGACTGTATTGGTTCATTTAGAGTTCCTTATTCTGTAAGTCATTGAGTAATGTATCTGTCTTTGAGAGTTGATCAATTGTAGTCCTGCATCATTCTGCAACTCCCACTGCCTGAGGACATGCTCAGTCTTACAACATCATTCCAATTAATTACCGATGGGAACAACCAGCTTCAGACCTGCCCAGACCTGTCACAATAACCGTCTCATAGTTGTGAACTCCCAGGCCTTTTACAAACTGAATGG
>NC_057746.1:31760839-31761442 GCF_004010195.1 Chiloscyllium plagiosum | reverse complement strand
AACAAGAGCAGGTTAGGAATCCTGCAGCGAGTAAATCACCTCCTGACCAGCTCACCCCAGTGGTCTGTCCACCATCTGCAAGGCACAAGTCAGGAGTGTGATGGAATCCACCCAACTTGACTGGATGGGGGCAGCTCCAACAACACTCAAGAAGCTCAACAACATCCAGAACAGAGCAGCGCCCCCCACCTCCACCCCCTTGATTGGCTCCACACCCACAAACATCCCTCCACTCCCTCCACCACTGAGGTAATAGCGGTGTGTACCATCTACAAGGCGCACTGCAGAAATTCAGACAGCACCTTCCAAACCCACCACACTTCCATCCAGAAGGTCAAGGGCAGCAGATACATGGGAACACCACACCCCCCAGCAGGTTCCCCTCCCAGCCCTCACCCCCCAGCAGGTTCCCCTCCGAGCCCCTCACCTCCCAGCAGGTTCCCCTCCGAGCCCCGAGCCCCCCAGCAGGTTCCTCTCCGAGCCCCTCACCTCCCAGTAGGTTCCCCTCTGAGCCCCACACCCCCCAGCAGGTTCCCCTCCGAGCCCCTCACCAACCTGGCTTGGAATTAGATCAGAGGTACTGAATTGGACTCCTGCACCATC
>NC_057746.1:31747165-31759351 GCF_004010195.1 Chiloscyllium plagiosum | reverse complement strand
CAGCAGATTCCCCTCTGAGCCCCACACCCCCCAGCAGGTTCCCCTCCGAGCCCCTCACCAACCTGGCTTGGAATTAGATCAGAGTTACTGAATTGGACTCCTGCACCATCGTCACTGCCAAGGTTGAAGCTCCCACACCCCCCAGCAGGTTCCCCTCCGAGCCCCTCACCAACCTGGCTTGGAATTAGATCAGAGTTACTGAATTGGACTCCTGCACCATCGTCACTGCCAGGGTTGAAGCTTTCTCTATCCAAACAGGGGTTCAAGAAGGTAGCTCACCACCACCTTCTCAAGGGACGGCCAGGCAGTGATGGCCACATTGTGGCAGTGAATAAATGAAAGGAAGATTTTGCCAGACTTGAATTGGCACCAGATGAGGCTCCCTGTTCCCGCGAGCACTGACCACCCAGGATCTATGTTGAAGGATTCTGCTCCATCCCTGCCACTGCAGTCCACAACAAGTGGCAAAATAAAGACCCTTGTGGTACCGGGGCAATGAAAATGATTACACATTCTGCCTGCAGGCTGTTTTGGTGCAGTGGTAGTGTCCACTGAGCTCGAGCATCTGGGTTCAAATCCCACGTCGCTCTGCCCCCCCTCCACCAAGGTGCACTCTAACCTGTCTCAAATAAGCTGATGGGAAATAATCACATAAATAGGCATGACTTTGAGAACACTGGGTGATCAGGGAAGGCTTCACGTTTGAGCAAAGTAGGGCAAGTTCATAAGGTGGCAGAGGATGGTACAATGACAACATTTAAGAAACATCTGGGTGGGTACATGAATAGGAAGGGTTCAGAGGGTCCTGTTCATTGGATGCTGCTTGACCTGCTGTGCTATTCAGCGCCACACTCTCAGATATTGGCTAACTGGGGCAGCACGGTGGCTCAGTGGTTAGCACTGCTGCCTCACAGCGCCAGGGTCCAAGGTTCGATTCCAGCCACCCAAGGTGTCTGTCTGTGTGGAGTTTGCACATTCTCCCCGTGTCTGGGTGTGTTTCCTCCGGGTGCTCCGGTTTCCTGCCACAGTCCAAAGATGTGCGGGTTGGGTGAATTGGCCATGCTGAACTGCCTGTAGTGTTAGGTGCATTAGTGGGAGGGAAATGGATCTGGGTGGTAAACTCTTGGGAGGGTCGGTGTGGATTGGTTGGGCCGAAGGGCCTGTTTCCACACTCTAGCGAATCTGATCTAATAAAGTGCTGACAAATGGGACTAGATTGGATTGGGATAACTGGTCGGGATGGACGAGTTGGACCGAAGGGTCTGTTCCAGTGCTGGACATCTCGATGACTCTCTGGGTAATTCAGTTTGATAAGGAAAGGAACAGAATATAAATAGACGAGGCTGACAATTGAAGTTTCCTGAAGAAGGGCTGGTGCCCGAGGCGTCGATTCTCCTGTTCCCTGGATGCTGCCTGGCCTGCTGCGCTTTTCCAGCGGCACATTTCCATCAATGACTGGTCAGGCCTCAGTTAGGCTATCATACATTCTAATCCCTAACTGCCCACATTCCTGTGGATCTGGAGTCACAGGTAGGCCAGATCAGGTAAGAATGGGAGTTTTCATTCCCTAAGAGACATTACTGATCCAGGTGGGGTTTGTCCCTGACACTCAGTTCAGGGTCACCATTAGACTCCTAATTCCAGGGTTTATTTTAATTCAATTGACATTGTACCATGTGCCAAGGCAGGGTTTGAACCCAGGTCCACCAGAATATCCCCTGGGTCTCTGTATTTACAGTCTAGTGATAATACCCGTTGGCCATCACCTCTATCATTAAGCACTGAAAATGTGTTGCTGGAAAAGCGCAGCAGGTCAGGCAGCATCCAGGGAACACGAGAATCGACGTTTCAGGCATAAGCCCTTCTTCAGGAAGAAGGGCTTATGCCCGAAACGTCGATTCTCCTGTTCCCTGGATGCTGCCTGACCTGCTGCGCTTTTCCAGCAACACATTTTCAGCTCTGATCTCCAGCATCTGCAGACCTCACTTTCTCCTCTATCATTAAGCAGTGCACTTGAGAAAAGATGTGAAGACATGAGAAGGACCCTCTGAGAGTAAAATAAAGATCCCTAATCTCTGTCTTAACATGTCAGTCATTTATTTTTAGATACATCCTTCTATTGTGCACCCCATCCAGGGGGGAAAATCCAGGGTTCTCCCTATGGAGCGGTGGTGGTCTAACCGAGGTGCTGGAGATGGGAAGAGGGTTTGCTCACTGAGCAGGCAGGGGTAAGGGGGCTCCCTGTGGAGACATGGAGGGGTTCGATTTGTCTGTTAACATCATTTGCAAAATATCCAGGCAGCTGCACGGGGCAGAGGCTGCCAGACTGAGAGATACCAGTATCTGGGACGTTGTCCCTGAAGCAAGTGCTGGGTGCTGACGCCAATCTTAATGCGGAAAAATCACACAAGGTTCTTGGGAATGGGGAGATTTCAGAGCAATGGACAGGGACATTAAAGCTGACATGAGACGGGTGTTCAATTAGGAACAATATCCAGGTGGATAGGGAATAGACAGGAGGATGCTCATGCAGAGATACTGTACGGAAATGATAGGCTGAAGGCCCTCTTCCGGCCTTCTGATAATTCCGTGAAAAAGCCAGGATGTGGGATTTCCAAAGCCCCAACCCCACTGTGGATGGACTGAATGGCGACAGCTTTCTTTCAGTGACTGACTGCAGAAGACAGGCATTAACAGGAAGAGGTGGGAGAGTGGGGCCATTCGCTGGAACTGGTCTGCATCGTCACCCAAGGGGAAAGCAGGCTTATTAAATATGCAAATGCCTGAGGGGCTGGAAAGTATTGACCTATGGAATATGGCGAAGAACCTTCCACTTGAGATGCAATCACTCAAACCTCAAACATGAGTGGGATGTGAAGGTCAGACAGAATCGAGTCCAATCACCTTCCTATTGAAGATTGGTCCATTCCATTGCTTTCCAGAGAGATAGCAATCCCATGACAGCAATGTTCCCGTGATATTGACACACCCGCTGTTTCAGGTCCAACTCCCTAGAACTCATACGGGTCTAACTCATTTCTCATAGGACCTCGAAATGCTGGGCTACTCCTACACTGTCAGTCCCACTGACCCCAAGAAGCACTTAGTCACTGTCACTCAGGCGGTGTGATTGACCTCACTGTCACTGACTGGGCCTCAGGCGGTGTGATTGACGTCACTGTCACTGACTGGGCCTCAGGCAGTGTGAATGACCTCACTGTCACTGACTGAGCCTCAGGCGATGTGATTGATGTCACTGTCACTGACTGGGCCTCAGGGGGTGGGATTGATGTCACTGTCACTGACTGAGCCTCAGGCGGTGTGATTGATGTCACAGTCACTGACTGGGCCTCAGGCAGTGGGATTGATGTCACAGTCACTGACTGGGCCTCAGGCGGTGGGATTGATGTCACTGTCACTGACTGAGTCTCAGGGGGTGGGATTGATGTCACTGTCACTGACTTGGCCTCAGGCGGTGTGATTGATGTCACTGTCACAGACTGGGCCTCAGGGGGTGGGATTGATGTCACAGTCACTGACTGGGCCTCAGGCGGTGTGATTGACCTCACTGTCACTGACTGGGCCTCAGGCGGTGAGTTTGACATCACTCTCACTGACAGAGCCTCAGGCGGTGTGATTGATGTCACTGTCACTGACTGGGCCTCAGGCGGTGAGATTGACCTCACTGTCACTGACTGGGCCTCAGGCGGTGAGATTGACCTCACTGTCACTGAGTGTGCCTCAGGGGGTGTGATTGACCTCACTGTCACTGACTGAGCCTCAGGCGGTGTGATTGATTACACTTTCACTGATTGGGCCTCAGGCTGTGTGATTGACCTCACTGTCACTGACTGGGCCTCAGGGGGTGGGATTGATGTAACTGTCACTGACTGGGCCTCAGGTGGTGTGATTGATGTCACTGTCACTGACTGGGCCTCAGGCGGTGAAATTGACCTCACTCTCACTGACTGGGCCTCAGGCGGTGTGATTGATGTGACTGTCACAGACTGGGCCTCAGGCAGTGTGATTGATGTCACTGTCACTGACTGGGCCTCAGGTGGTGTGATTGATGTGACTGTCACTGATTGGGCCTCAGGCGGTGGGATTGATGTCACTGTCACTGACTGGGCCTCAGGCGGTGTGATTGACCTCACTGTCACTGACTGGGCCTCAGGCGGTGTGATTGATGTTACTGTCACTGACTGGGCCTCAGGCGGTGTGATTGACCTCACTGTCACTGACTGGGCCTCAGGGGGTGTGATTGATGTGACAGTCACTGACTGGGCCTCAGGGGTGTAATTAATGTCACTGTCACTGACTGGGCCTCAGGCGGTGTGATTGATGTTACTGTAACTGACTGGGCCTCAGGCGGTGAGATTGACCTCACTCTCACTGACTGGGTCTCAGGCGATGTGATTGATGTGACTGTCACTGACTGGGCCTCAGGCAGTGTGATTGATGTCACTGTCACTGACTGGGCCTCAGGCGGTGTGATTGATGTCACTGTCACTGATTGGGCCTCAGGCGGTGGGATTGATGTCACTGCCACTGACTGGGCCTCAGGCGGTGTGATTGATGTAACTGTCACTGACTGGGCCTCAGGCGGTGTGATTGACCTCACTGTCACTGACTGGGCCTCAGGCGGTGTGATTGATGAAACTGTCACTGACTGTGCCTCAGGCGGTGTGATTGATGTGAATGTCACTGACTGGGCCTCAGGCGGTGTGATTGATGTGACTGTCACTGACTGAGCCTCAGGCGGTGTGATTGATGTGACTGTCACTGACTGGGCCTCAGGTGGTGTGATTGATGTGACTGTCACTGACTGAGCCTCAGGCGGTGTGATTGATGTGACTGTCACTGACTGGCCTCAGGCGGTGGGATTGATGTCTCTGTCACTGACTGGGCCTCAGTGGGTGTGATTGATGTCACTGTCACTGACTGGGCCTCAGGCGGTGTGATTGATGTCACTGTCACTGACTGGGCTTTAGACGGTGTGATTGAGGTCACTGCCACTGACTGGGCCTCAGTGGGTGTGATTGACCTCACTGTCACTGACTGGGCCTCAGGGGGTGTGATTGACCTCACTGTCACTGACTGGGCCTCAGGCGGTGTGATTGATGTCACTGTCACTGACTGGACTTCAGGCGGTGTGATTGATGTCACTGTCACTGACTGGGCCTCAGGCGGTGTGATTGATGTGACTGTCACTGACTGGGCCTCAGGCGGTGTGATTAACCTCACTGTCACTGACTGGGCCTCAGGTTGTGTGATTGACCTCACTATCACTGACTGGGCCTCAGGCGGTGTGATTGAGGTCACTGCCTCTGACTGGGCCTCAGGCGGTGTGAATGATGTCATTGTCACTGACTGAGCCTCAGGGGGTGTGATTGACCTCACTGTCACTGACTGGGCCTCAGGCGGTGTGATTGATGTCACTGTCACTGACTGGGCCTCAGGCGGTGTGATTGATGTAACTGTCACTGACTGGGCTTGAGGCGGTGTGATTGATGTCACTGCCACTGACTGGGCCTCAGGCGGTGTGATTGATGTAACTGTCACTGACTGTGCCTCAGGCGGTGTGATTGACCTCACTATCACTGACTGGGCCTCAGGCGGTGTGAATGATGTCACTGTCACTGACTGGGCCTTAGGAGGTGTGAAGGACCTCACTGTCACTGACTGGGCCTTAGGAGGTGTGAAGGACCTCACTGTCACTGACTGGGCCTCAGGCAGTGTGATTGACCTCACTATCACTGACTGAGACCCAGGCGGTGTGATTGACCTCACTGTCACTGACTGAGCCTCAGGCGGTGTGATTGACCTCACTGTCACTGACTGGGCCTCAGGCGGTGTGATTGACCTCACTGTCACTGACTGACCTCAGGCGGTGTGATTGATGTCACTGTCACTGACTGGTCCTCAGGCGGTGTGATTGATGTAACTGTCACTGACTGGGCCTCATGCGGTGTGATTGATGTCACTGTCACTACCTGGGCCTCAGGCGGCGTGATTGATGTAACTGTCACTGACTGGGCCTCAGGGGTGTGATTGATGTCACTGTCACTGACTGGTCCTCAGGCGGTGTGATTGATGTAACTGTCACTGACTGGGCCTCATGCGGTGTGATTGATGTCACTGTCACTACCTGGGCCTCAGGCGGCGTGATTGATGTAACTGTCACTGACTGGGCCTCAGGCGGTGTGATTGACCTCACTGTCACTTACTGGGCCTCAGGCGGTGTAATTGATGTCACTGTCACTGACTGGGCCTCAGGGGGTCTGATTGATGTGACTGTCACTGACTAGGCCTCAGGGGGTGTGATTGATGTAACTGTCACTGACTGGGCCTCAGGGGGTGTAATTGATGTCACTGTCACTGACTGGGCCTCAGGGGGTGTGATTGATGTGACTGTCACTGACTGGGCCTCAGGGGGTCTGATTGATGTGACTGTCACTGACTGGGCCTCAGGGGGTGTGATTGATGTAACTGTCACTGACTGGGCCTCAGGGGGTGTGATTGATGTGACTGTCACTGATTGGGCCTCAGGGGGTGTGATTGACCTCACTTGTCAGCAGATACAATGTTGCTTGGCAACCCTGCATCGAGGGACTCATCTCCTGACCTCCCCAATGTCCATCCACCATCTACAGATCAGGAGTGAGAATGGACAAAGCACTTGATTGGCACAAGATCCAATCCCTCCACCAGTGACACTGAGTAGCGGCAGTGTGTCCTGTTTATGGGATCTACTACAATTACCTCCTGCACTGCCATGTGCAAGAATGGCCAGTATTTATTCCCCCCTCCCCATTAAGTCAATGTAACTACAAGTTGTAAGTCTTGCAGTCACCTAGAGGACAGACTGGGCGAGGATGACAGTTTCTTGCGCTAAAGGGCATTTGTGAAGAAGAAGGGACTCTCCCTACAATATAAGTACTGCATCATCTGACACAGCTTCCTTCAGGATACGATGTTAGTTCCATTTGATCTCTCAGGGAGATGTAAAAATTAAATAAGAAGCAGGAGCAGAGGAGGTTATTCAGCCCCTCACGATTAATCCCTCAATCATGCCAATATGCCTGATCTCATGTGGGCCTCGGCCCCACCTTCCTGCCCGCTCCCTATTACCTTAACCCATTACAGATGAACAGTCTGTCTACCTCCTCCTTAAAATTTATTCAGTGTCCCAGTCTCCACCACACTCTGCGATGGCAAAATCCACACCTTTGCGACCCTTTGAGAGGTATACTTTGGGGACGTAGGTTTAAGGTGAAAGGGGGAAAATGATGTGAGAGGCAGAGGGGGGCAGGTAGGCGCCTGAATCACGCTGCCAGGGAAGATGGTAGAGGCAGATACACAATACCAATGTTTACCAGGCGATTAGAGAGATAGGCAGGGAACAGAGGGATATGGACCACGTGCAGGTAGATGGGATTAGTTCAGAGAGGTGTCATGGTCAGCACAAACATATAGGCCAAAAGGCCTGTTCCTGCACTGCTCGATGTTCGCAGTGATCTCTTTTTTAACCCTGTCACCCGTTAGCCTCTGGTTCTAGACTGCCCCTCTCTCCTTTGTCAATCCCTTTCATTTTCCTCAATTCGATCTCCTCTTGACCCTCTCACACCATTACACGTGGGGACACCTCCCTCCACACACACACAGCACGTACTCATGTGGTTCGGCCAATGTTGTCTATCTCATCCGCTGCAGGCAAGGGTGCCCTGAGGTATGGTACATTGGGGAAACCGAGCAAGGGCTACGGCAACAGGTGAATGGACACCACGCAACAATCACCAGGCAGGAGGGTTCCCTCCCAGTCGGGAGACAGTTCAGTGGCCCGGGACATTCGACCTCGGACCTTCAGGTGACCACCCTCCAAGGCAGACCTCGGGGCAGGCAACAACGCAAAGTGGCCAAGCAGAGGATGAGAGCCAAGTTCGGTGCCCATGGGGATGGCCTCAACCAGGACCTTGGGTTCATGTCACACTACAGGTCACACTCACACCGACACACGCATCCTCTCACACATATCCCATCACACTCACACACACACCCTTAACCAAGCTTACATACGCATACCTACGCACACTCTCTATCACGTGCACTCACGTCCACACTCAATCTGTCACTCCTGCGTGCACACAGATATAAGCTCATAGGGTGAATTTGTTTCTGAATTACATTTTATTTTGCTCAAAAACTGTATGAATCCAGGTCACACTCTATAAACCATACCGAGGGTTTGTCAGTCTGACGTAGCACTGGGACACAGACAGACAGACTTCACACCTACTGTTTAAAAAGCTGAGCTGTCTTGACAATAAATGATGGGAGTTTTAATCTAGATTGTTCACTGTATCATATCTCCATGATACACTGGATTCCTTTGGCTATGAATACTGTGAGCATGATCTTAACCTCCACAACCACCTGATGAAGGAGCAGCGCTCCGAAAGCTACTGTTTCTAAATAAACCTGGTGTTGTGTGATTTTTAACTTTGTCCACCCCAGTCCAATACCGGCATCTCCAAGTCACTATAAACTCTAACAGTATAGGTCCAAATGGACCTGATTTGGAAGGAGGGGGAAGGATCTTTGTCTGTTGTCCTGACCAGTGTTAATCGTGTGCCACAGAAGCGGACTCTATCATCCATCCCATAATGCTCAGTGCAGACACTGACCGTTCTGCCCCTCAAACATCACCATACTGAATTCACTTGGAATCCATTGGCCTGAAGTTACCTTGGGAACCATTTCTTTCCCCTAAACGGCCTGCTCACCCATTTCCCCGAAGTCAATTAAGAGTCAAACACATTTCTGCCAGTGTCACATCGAGGCCAGAGCAGGGAAAGAGGTCATGGGTTTTACTTTCATAAGTTCTTGATTTCCAATTTAAAGAATTGCATGTAAGTTCCATCAGTGAGTGTGGTGAGATTTGAACTCATGCCCTCAGATCAGCCTCCAAGTCACATTACCATTACACCATGATTTCCACACACAGCCTTAGTTATTAGGAGCAGGAGTTGGTCATTTATTCCCCAGACAAAGGTTATGAAGAATGCTTATATAAATATAAGTTTTTTTTTAATTTCTACTTCACCATCCCATCAAAGTGAAATCTCCCACTGGTGGTAATTTAGGGAAATAATACCGAGCCTCAGTCACAGTAATCAGACTGGTCAGCACCAATTCAGTAAAATTGTCCCTCCGAACCAGCACTATTCTGCTTAAATCCCAGAGTGTGACCGATTTTAAAATTATTCGCTGTGAGGAAAATCTGCTCAGTGCACAGTTCGTGGACCTCCAAACATCACACAAACGTTAAAGGAGTCCCACTCACCAAAGGCTTCATCCATCAGTCCCCTCCACCACATGCTGGTGGGAGTTAGGGGGCTGCTGTTGTTTAAACTGGGCATTCGGTCATCCTGTTCTATACTGCGTCAACAAAACCCACCTCGAACATTTCAAGAAACCCCCTCGGGATTGGTGAAACACGGGGCGATTCACCAATCAGATACACCGCAACCTGGAAAAGGATGAAATTGTGAGGGAGCTTGGCTTTATGTGGGGGTTGTTCTGTCACACAAATTTGATCATGTCTGTTTGAGGAAGTGACAATGATGATCGATAGCAGTAGGGCAGTGGATCATGGGCTAAAGCATCTGACAAGGTACCTCATGCTAGGCTGGTCCAGAAGATTAAGTCACATGGGATCGACGGTGAGTAGGTAAATTGGATACACAATTAGCTTGCTCATAGAAGACAGGGTGATTGTGGAGAGGTGTTTTTCCTGACTGGAGATCTGTGACCAGTGATGTTCTGTAAAGATCAGTGCTGGGACATGTGTTGTTCACAAGATTTGGATGAAAGTTGATGTGGTCTGATGAGTAAGTTTGCAAGTGGCATGAAAATTGGTGACGCCATGGACAGTGAGGAGATGGCAGGAGCCTTGTGAGCACTGATACACAGAGGGATCTTGTGGTGTAGTCCCATAGCGCCCTGAAAGTGGCAACACTAGGGGCTAGGGAGGTAAAGAAGGGGCGTGAGATCGCTTGCCTTTATCGGTTGGAGTATTGAGTACAAATGTTGACAAGGCACATCACAGCTGTATGAGATGGTAGTCAGGCAACATCTGGATCAAGGTGTGTAGTTCTGGATGCCTGGAGGAAGGATGTAGGGGGTGGAAAAGAGGTTTCCCAGGATGTTGCCTGGATTGGACTGTACCCGCCTACAAGGAGAGGTTGGAGGAGCTTAGATTGTTTTTGTTAGTGTTGGAGGCTGAAGTGTATGAAATGATCAGATAAGGGCGGATGGCTAGAATCGAGAGGATGGTGCTGGAAAAGCACAGCCGGTCAGGCAGCATCCTAGGAGCAGGGGGATCGACATTTTGGCCTGAAGCCCCTCATTCCTGATGAAGGGCTTATGCTCAAAACGTCGACTCTCCTGCTCCTTGGATGCTGCCTGACCGGCTGTGCTTTTCCAGCACCACCCTCTCGACTCTGATCTCCAGCATCTGCGGTCCTCACTTCCACCTGGATAGCCAGAGTCTCTTTCCCAGGGAGGGCAAGGTCAAATACTAAGGTGAGAGGGGAAAAGTTTGAAGGAGATGTGTGAGGCAAGTGTTCTACACAGAGGGTGGGAGGTGCCTGGACTGATGTTGTCAGGGGAGGCAGTAAATACAGAGACCATAGGCATTTAGACAGAAGCATGGGTAGGCAGGCAATACAGAGATACGGACAATAAGCAGGCTGGTTTAGAATGGCATTAGAGTTGGCACAGACGTGATGGGCTGAAAGGCCTGTGCTATACTGTTCGATGTTCTATTAGCGACAGATGACCAGTGGAAGGGGCAGGAAACCAGATTCCAGGCCAGTGTCCATCTCTTCACATTCCTGAAATACAGCACTCAAATACAGCGAGCAGCCAAGACCAAGGGGACAGTGTATCCCAGTCCTAACCACCCGGGTACCCAGCCCATCGCACTGGGAGATCAGGGAGCTCCCTTCACACTGCACCCTCAAGTGATGCCTCCCCTGGGAGCTCAGGCCTGGAGTTGATCCCTGGCCGAGGGGTGGAGGCTACTGCCAAGGGAGCTCAAGGGCTGAGCCACACGGGGAGTGAAAGGGCATCCAGCGAAGGCTGGAGTTCCAGCTGTTTGGAAATTCTATCGCAGCCAGTCATGGGGTCCCTGAATGGTAGCTGAGGGCCGAGGGGTCAGACAAACATGGCCGCCAATTGGAGCCAACGGCAAGATCCCAACATCATCAACAACATCGAGCAGCAGTGTTGCCATTTTTCCTGGTGATGGCTCGGGAAAACCTCTTTGGCAAGAAGAACTCACCACTCCACATAAGAAAAAATGCTAATCCAAATCTAAATCGGAAACCGGAATATCCATTTACCATCATATTCAAATCAGTAAGCTGACAGTGCGGCACTCCCTCAGTACTGACCCTCTGACAGTGCAGCACTCCCTCAGTACTGACCCTCTGACAGTGCAGCACTCCATCCGTGGTGTATGCCCAGATGATGTGAGAATTCACTGTACAGTCCAACATGACCTTACTGCTATCACTTCACTGAGTCAGAATGAAAGTCACACCTTTCTCCCACTGCTGATTCTGATGTACCGTTTAGGAAATTCGGAACTGGAATCATAAACCTACCATCCACACAACAAACAAACATTATTGATATACTGCCCACTACACTTCCCCATGAGCATCTGCTTTATTCGATATTAATCACTGGATGTGGGCGTCACTGACTGGCTCATCATTGGTTGTCTCATCTCCGTTAGGATTTAGCGTTCCTCTTGATCCACTGTTGTTATAGAGTTATAGAGATGTACAGCATGGAACCAGACCCTTCGGTCCAACCCGTCCATGCCGACCAGATATCCCAACCCAATCTAGTCCCAACTACCAGCACTCAGCCCATATCCCTCCAAATCCTTCCTACTCATGTACCCATCCAAATGCCTTTTAAATGTTACAATTGTACCAGCCTCCACCACTTCCTCTGGCAGCTCATTCCATACACATACCACCCTCTGTGTGAAAGAGTTGCCCCTTAGGTCTCTTTTATATCTTTCCCCTCTCACCCTAAACCTATGCCCTCTAGTTCTGGACTCCCTGACCCCAAGGAAAAGACCTTGTCTATTTACCCTATCCATGCCCCTCA
>NC_057746.1:31742405-31746930 GCF_004010195.1 Chiloscyllium plagiosum | reverse complement strand
CCCATTGGCCCATCTTGTCCAGATCCTGTTGTAATCTGAGGTAACCCTCTTTGCTGTCCACTACACCTCCAATTTTGGTGTCATCTGCAAACTTACTAACTGTACCTCTTATGCTCGCATCCAATCATTTATGTAAATGACAAAAAGTCGAGGGCCCAGCACCGATCCTTGTGGTACTCCACTGGTCACAGGCCTCCAGTCTGAAAAACATCCCTCCATCACCACCCTCTGACTTCTACCTTTGAGCCAGTTCTGTATCCAAATGGCTAGTTCTCCCTGTATTCCATGAGATCTAACCTTGCTAACCAGTCTCCCATGAGGAACCTTGTCGAACGCCTTCTGCATCCCCAAGCAGATTGCCAGGACTTTGACCCATTGACATTGAAGAAAAGACCCTCTCAACTTTTGAATTTAATGTTGATCTCCCTCTTTGTGCAGTTCCTCTGCATCTGTATCCCTCACTCTCTCCGATTACGCTGATGTACTTTGTATGGTATGATCTGCCTGTGCAGCACACAAAACAGAACTTTTCACTCTAACTCGGCGCATGCGACAATAATAAATCAAATCAAAAAATTATATATTTTCACACTTGGATGGTGAGTGGCTCAGAGGGGAACTTGCAGGGGGTGGTGTTCCCATGTACCTGCTGCCCCTGTCCTTCCATTTGGAAGTGGGCGTGGGTTCAGAAGATGCTGTCTCAGGACCTTTGGTGAGTTTCTGCAGTGCATCTTGTAGATAGTACACACTGCTGCTCCTGAGTGGAGGGGATGAATCCTTGTTTATTTGGGGTCAATGAGGTGGGCTGCTTTGTCCTGAACGCTGTCAAGTTTCTTGAGTTTTACTGGAGCTGTCCCCATCCAGGGGCAAGTCGGGAGTATTCCCTCACACTCCGGACTTGTGCCTTGTAGATGGTGGTCAGGATTTGGGGATTCAGGCGCTCCCCCCTGCAGTATACCTGGCCTCTGAGCTGCTCCTGTCACCCCTGAATTTATGTGGTGAGTCCAGTTCAGTTCTGGGTGCTACTAAAACAGCATGTCAATAGTAGAGGATTCAGTGACACCTAAAATGATGGATGTTTATAAAATCATGAGGGGTATAGATAGATTTAGTGGCAGTTGCCCTTTCCCAAGGATGGGGGTTTTTAAGAGTAAGGGTGAGACAGCAGTGATTTAAAAAAGACGTGAGGGTGGTTCACGTGTGGAATGAACTTCCAGAGGTAAGTGGTGAACACAGTTACAACATTTAAAATTTAAAATCAGAGAATTACATGAATAGGAAAGGTATGGAGGCAGGAGCAGGCAGGTGGGACTATTTAAGTTCAGCGTGGACTGATTCGTGTGAAGGGTCTGTTTCCGTCCTGTCTGACTCTGTGGCCAAGTGTGGCACCACGGAGGTCTTGCATATCTGGAATCAATAGGTATCAGGGGGCAAACTCTCCGCTGGTTAGAGTCAGACCTAACACATAGGAAGATGGTGGTGGTTGTGGAGGATCAGTCATCTCAGCTCCAGGACATCTCTGCAGGAGTCCCTCAGGGTAGTGTCCCAGGCCCAACAATCTTCATCAATTACCTCCCCCCTCCCCCATAAGGTCAGAAGTGGGGATATTTTGTGTGGCATCTGGCTTCGGTTAGTTCTCTGCTCTGAGGTTAAAGTCAGGCCTCAGGCTTACACAGTATGCTGGAGAGATTCAACAGGCCTGGCGACATCTGTGGAGAGTGAAATGGAGGTAATGTTGCAAAACTTAACTCTTATTTTTTCCACAGGTATGGACAGGCCGGCTACATTTCTCCTGCATTTTCTGTGAACATTTCAGATTCCTATCATCTGCAGTATAATGCTTGTGTTAGGTGTGAGGCAGGCTTATTGTTTCCCTCAAGTCTTGTGTCACCAGCTGGCTAGATTCTTAGCAAACTCAATGCTGACCACCGAGAGAGGGCCCAGATGGTAATCAACTTATCATACAATAAAGAAACATCTGGCACGTTCTTGCTCGTTCACTTGACGTGTCCAAATCCTTCTGAAAACATTTTATATTTCCCTCACCAACACATTTCCACTTCACTTCATATCACCCACAAATTGGAAATATTACATGTGGAGGTACCCATCTCCAACTCATTGAGATATATTGTGAACAGCTGGGCCTAGCTGGTGATCCTTAAGGTCCCTCACTCGCCACAGTCTGTGATGCCCCAGGGACTCATTTATCCCATTTATCTCTTCTCTGCCTGTTATACTCCTCAGGATTTTGAACATCTCTACCAGGGAAAACAATCCCGGATTCTCCAATCTCTCTGCATCACTGAATGTTCCTCATTCCAGGAAGCATTCCTGCGAACCTTCTCTGTCTCCACTCCATTACCCTCAAGTTGCTCAGGGATCCAAGGGCTGTCAGGGAAAGGTGGGCAAGAGGATTTATCAGATCAGCCATGACCTCAGGTAGTGGCGGGGCAGACACTTAAGGGGGCTTGAGCCGGGACTAGCTGTGGACCTGAGGTAGACCCAGGGCATGAGTTTGGGAAAGGCCCAGGGAGAGGACCCCAGGTAGTCCCAAGGCATGGATCTCAGGTAGGCCCAGGGCGAGGACTCCAGATAGGCCCAGGGTGTGGATCTCAGGTAGGGCCAGGGCGAGGACTCCAGGTAGGCCCAAGGCATGGATCTCAGGTAGGCCCAGGGCATGGATCTCAGGTAGGCCCAAGGCATGGATCTCAGGTAGGTCCAGGGTGTGGATCTCAGGTAGGCCCAGGGCATGGACCTCAGTAGGCCAGGGCGTGGACCTCGGGTAGGCCCAGGATGTAGATCTCAGGTCGGCCCAGGATGTGGATCTCAGGTAGGCCCAGGATGTGGACCTTGGGGTAACCCCAGGGTGTGGATCTGGGCCAGGCTCAGGGCCTGGATCTGGGCCAGGCTCAGGACATGGATTTCGAGTGAGCCCAGGGTGGAGAGGAGAGTGAGCCCAGGGTGGAGAGGAGAGTGAGCCCAGGGTGGAGAGGAGAGTGAGCCTGGCACGGAGGAGAGTGAGCCTCTAACTTACTTTTCTGGAGCAACCACAGACTAGGAATCAGTGGCTGCTTTGTCGGCAAAGGCGACACGGGTAAGATCAGCAAACGTTGGGGCCTGAGGCTGGGCATCACCACGTGGCGGCTGCGATGATGGAAGGGCATCACAGTGAGATCAATGAAGTGGGCCCAGCGGAGAGAGACATGATTCTGACATTGCTTGACCCGGTATAGGATGTGGTGAGACACAGGCATATCGGCCCAGCAGCAAAGATGGCGCCTGAGCATCGGCGTGGCTTGGGTCCAGAGTAGACAGCTGTGAAGCAGTTGGCAGGGCGTTGATGGTGATGGTAAATGGACTCTCCTCAAGCCACATCCTTGTTTCCCTTATTTTTTGACTCCTCCAAATGGTTCCATTTTGTGGTGACAAATGAGAGCTGGTCACTGGGTTTTACTGCAGTCTCCCTATAAAATACACGCGACAATAAAATCAAAATCAATCGCACTCGATGGGCTGAGTGGCCTACTCTGTTCTTACATCTTACCCATTTGAAATTGCAGTACTCACCCGGAACAGGGAGAGAAGTTGGGGGAGAGAGGGGGAGAGAGGGAGGAAGAGAGGATGAAAGGGGTGGCACGGTACAGCGCCAGGGACCTGGGTTCAAATCCAGCGTCAGGTAACTCTCTGTGTGGAGTTTGCACGTTCTCCCCGTGTCTGCGTGGGTTTCCTCCGGGTGCGCCAGTTTCCTCCCACAAAGATGTGCACGTTAGGGTGAATTGGCCACACTAAATTGCCCATAGTGTTTGGTGCGTTAGTCAGGGGTAAATATAGGGTAGGGAAATGGGTCTGGGTGGGTTACTCTTTGGAGGGGTCAGTGTGCACTTGTTGGGGCCGAAGGTACTGTTCCCATACTATAGGGAATCTAATCTTTAAAAATCCTTCATCACTTACAGCTACTTAATTCCAGACAGTTAGCAGCTCCTTTCAAAAGGAGCCAATCGAGCAACTTAAAAATGAACGGCTTGCGCATTTAAATAAAAACCAAGCCAGAAGTATTTGTTCTCAGCAGTTCCACCCCATCTGCTCATTTTGTACTGATTAGAATGTTAGTGTCAGGCCCACAGTAAACATGTAGGTGAGAGGCCTGTTGTTTGTATCTGCTTTTTTGAGGTTTACCACAGATCGTAGGCACCTCTGTCAACTTCAACTTTCTAAAAAAAAAACCTACGCATCACCTCAGCTCGTCATGTAGATTCCTGTTATTTACTCACTGGAGTAAACCTCCTTTGCTCACATGAGATGGCAGGGCCGCAGAGCTGAGTAATTTGAAACTTCTCTGCTCAGTGGAAAGGACACTGTGGGTGGGGAATTCTGCCTCCATCCCTGATGGTTCTCAGCCCCAGTACAGGCCGCAATCTTCGGCAATTTTTCCGACTGAGAGCCTGAGGACAAATGGCCAAGTGAAATCTCGAGGCCCCGGTCTGTTGTGGCTCAGCCTCCTTTGGGCTGGTGTGTGTGTGTG
>NC_057746.1:31727282-31741719 GCF_004010195.1 Chiloscyllium plagiosum | reverse complement strand
TGAGGGTGTGGGTGTGTATGTGTGTGTGGGAGGGGGAGAATGTGAGTGTGTGTGTGGGTGTGTGTGGGTGTGTAAGTGTGTGTGTGGGTGGTGGGGGTTGGGGGGGGGATTTCACTTTGAATTTCTCTGTACTGCAGGCCGAGTCAGAACAGGCCCCACAGCTCTGGTAAGAAGGAAACTGCAGTGCCATCCATTTGCTTCCCACTGCAGGAGGCTGTACCTCAGGCAGCATTGTCACAGATCTTTACAGCATGGGAGCCCTGGCCATTTGATCCAACTGCTAGATACTGGGTCTTTATTATCTCACATGAGGCTCCTCGTGCTCAGATGACCTCTCCCACCCCACGTCCCTCACCGCAGTTACGGTTTGTTCGCTTCTCTCCTCATTAAAGTTTACTTTGTCGTTCATGGAAAGTGACCGTAAGGACTAGGAATAGGCCCTTCGGCCTATCAAGCCTGTTCGACCATCCAATAGGATCGTGGCTGATCCAATATTCCTCACTTTCCTGCCTATTCCCCATAATCCTTAGTCCCCCGGCTATCTATCTCATCCTTAAATCTAGACAAGGTCTCAGCCCCCGCTGCTCGACACGGCAAGGAGTTCCAAGGACACACAACCCTCTGAGTGAAGAAATTCCTCCTCATCTCGTTCTGAGCTTGGTGCCCCTTCATTCTGAGACTGTGCCCTCTGGTCCTAGCCTCTCCCATGACGGGGGAAATGTCCTCCCAGCATTGACCCTGTCAAGCTCATTAGGAATCCTTGTTTCAATGAGATCACCTCCCATCCTCCGAAACTCCAGGTGAGCAGAATTCCAAACTGTTCAGCCTTTGCTCATAAGACAATCCTTCCAAATGTGGACATCCTGGCCATTGCAAGTGTTGGTTTCCCACCCCTCACAGGCCCTGAGCTGAGTGTCTTGGCCATTTCAGAGGGACGTTCAGAGTCAGGAAGCAGTGGTTTTGCAAATTCCGAGTAGGCCCTCATTTGCCTATTGCTGTGGCCCATGGAGGTTTCAGTCTCTGTCTGAGTACTCATGTATCAAAGGTCTCTGTTTACTTCCGCAAGCGTTTAGTTACCATCGAAGTTTCCGACGTGGGCAGGGAAGTGGACAGATCAGAGCAGCAATTCAATTTTACCGCGTTCCACACTTGAAATTTCGTGTCCATCTTCAGAGAAGTGAATTCATGCACCACAGAGGAAGAGTGAGGCGGTGTGGGATTGGCTAAATTGTTTCCTGTAAGGGGATAGCATGAAGGTAGGGGCTGAATGTACTGCGCTTTGTGACCATTCAGTGGCCGTGGCCAGGAAACTCTCCCTTTGTTAGTGTCCTCTTGCCTTGTTCTCAGTAAGCGGGTGCTGAGGGTGAGTAGTTGTGAGATGGGGGAGATGGGGGGGGGGGGGGGCAGTGTGTGTGGGGGGAAGGGAGTTGTGGAGGGGAAGGCAGAAAGATTCCACTCACCCCTCCACCCGAGAATGAGAAACCATTTTCCTGCTTGTTCACACACTTTACTCTGACACACCTATGCGTCCCAACAGCCCCCTCATTTCCGCCAACACACTGGAGCTCCCACAGTACGGAGCCCAGATCCTGGTTGCAGACGGTGGAGAATTTGGGAATGGTGTTGGGTGGGGAGGGGGGGGGGGGGGAACGGTCCCGTTTCCCGGGGATGGGGAAACAGCGGAAATTCTCCGTGCCAGCACAACGTGTTGCCAAGCAGAGATCTCGCCCTCACAGTGGGTAGCGAGAGACTGGCAAGTGGGTCACTGAAAATCTGTGGTTTCTTTGAGGAGCTTTCAGTCAGTGAGAAAGTATCAAATGGAATTAAAAAAACACTTTGCCAACCTTTCTTATCGAAAAGTCATCTTCTTTTTTGTCGATTTCAAACAACCCGTGTTTAATAATTGCGTGTTGGGTTTTATGGCTGGGATCATTTTTAATCCCCCGCTAACAGCAGAGAAAGTGGGACATGAACCAGTTTTACTTCTGGTGTTACTTGGACTACTTGCTCATGTTAAAAGGGAAGGGGTGACGCTGATAAACAACACCTAAAGGCTACTGGGGGGGGGGGTGACGTCGTGACTCAGTGGTTAGCAATTCTGCCTCACAGCCCCACGGACCCGGTTTCAGTTCCAACCTCAGGTGACTGTCCGTGTGGAATTTACACATTCTCCCTGTTGTCTGCGGGTTTCCTCCCACAATCCAAAGATGTGCAGGCTAGGTGGGACTGGCCATGTTAAAGTGCCCATAGTATCAGAGATGTGCACAGAGAGCAGTACAGACCCTTCAGCCCTCAATGTTGTGCCAACCTGTGAGCCAATCTGAAGCCCATCTCACCTACTCTATTCCATGTGTCTATCCAATGACCATTTAAACGCCCTTAAAGTTGGCGAGTCTACTACTGTTACAGGCAGAGCATTCCACACCCCCACTACTCTGAGTCACGAACCTACCTCTGACATCTGTCCTATATCTATCACCCCTCAATTTAAAACTATGTCCCTGTGTGCTAGCCACCACCATCCTAGGAATAAGGCTCTCCCTGCCCACCCACCCTCTGATTATGTTATATGCCTCCATTAAGTCACCTCTCCACCTTCTCTCTAATAAAAACAGCCTCAAGTCCCTCAGCCTTTCCTCATAAGGCCTTCCCTCTAGACCATGCAGCACCCTCTAGGTGAGGTGGATTGGCCATGGCAAACGCAGGGTTACAGGGATTGGGTGGGTTGCCCTTCAGAGAGTCGGTGTGAACTCGATGGGCCAAATGGCCTGTGGCAATTGTATGAAAGAGAAGTGGGCAATACTGGAGACTACTTAGCTCAAAGCCGCCTTGAAGCTCAGTTTTATTGGAGGCCAAACATCCCCCAAGAATGAGGCAGGGGAGAGAAGGGGAAAGTCGATGATTTATCAGGTTTGAAACCAGGACTTAGACAAGTTGTGACAGTTCCAGAGTCTACATTCCCCAAGTCACAACACTCCTGGGTGCAGGGGCATGAGCTGGTCACCCCTTCCCTCTCCCTCACGGTTAGTTCCAGAAAGATCCAAGCACTTGTGGATGCCTCTCTCCCCAGTTCTGAGAGATCGAAGTTTAAAAAGGGGACTATTCGACCAGGCCCTTGTGAGCTACCAAAAGAGTAAGTCTGAAACAAAACAATAACAGAAAGTGCTGGAGAAACTCAGCAGCTCTGGCAGTGATCTGTGTTGGGGAGAAAACAGAGTTTTGGGTTCGGAACCTGCCATCGGAAAGTAACTGGGGAAGGGAGACATTAATACTGGTGATGGTGGGCTGTGTTCAGGGGGAGGTGAAAGGGCACATGCTGGTGCTGGGGGAAAGGACTGAATAGAACACATGGAGGTGCTGCCAATATTTGACAGAGAGAGAAAGGGGGACAGGCAAATACAGAGATTGCTAAAGGGTCCACAGAGTTACAGAGTGAATTCCAGGACTCAGACCCAGCCACCCTGAAGGAACGGCGATGTATTTCCGAGTCAGGTTGGCGAGAGGTAGTGGGCATTCCTGGGGTAAAACGATTCCCAAACGAAATTAAGTCACCTCTCCACCTTCTCTCTAATACAAACAGCCTCAAGTCCCTCAGCCTTTCCTCATAAGGCCTTCCCTCCAGACCATGCAGCACCGTGCTTGTTCCTGCTTGTTCACACACTTTACTCTGACACACCTATGCAAAATACATACCTATACATACCGTGTGAGCGGCACGGTGGCACAGTGGTTAGCACTGCTGCCTCACAGCGCCAGAGACCCAGGTTCAATTCCCGACTCAGGCGACTGACTGTGTGGAGTTTGCACGTTCTCCCCGTGTCTGCGTGGGTTTCCTCCGGGTGCTCCGGTTTCCTCCCACTGTCCAAAGATGTGCAGGTCAGGTGAATTGGCCATGCTCAATTGCCCGTAGTGTTAGGTAAGGGGTAAGTGTAGGGGTATGTGGGTTGCGCTTCGGCGGGGCGGTGTGGACTTGTTGGGCCGAAGGGCCTGTTTCCACACTGTAAGAAATCTAATCTAAAAGAACAACACAACAAAGAACTACAGGTGCTGGAGATCTGAGTCAAAAGCAGAAATTGCTGGGGGGGGCCCAGTAGCATCTGTGGAGAGAGAGTGAATGTTTCAAGTCCGGTTCTGAAGAAGGATTACTGAATGTGAAACATTCACTCCACTTTCTCTCTGTTGGGTCCCTGCAAAAGGCTTACTTGGACTGAGCTGACCTGGTGAGGTGAAGTGAACTTGCTTAAGAATAATTGAGAGGAAACCCAACTCCTTCGGAGGACAATTCAACAATCTTAGTGAGTGTTGCCATGGAACATATTGAGGCCTATGCCTCTTCTCTGACCTCCCTGCTTACATCTCGCTGCGCAGGCTTGGCTTTATTTTGTAGGCCCAATGGCAGGTTTCACACTACAGCCTGACTGTACTGTCCTGTTGGTGCTGGGTTTGATGGTCTCCCTGCCATGGGAAGGATGTTGTGAAACTTGAAAGGGTTCAGAAAAGATTTACAAGGATGTTGCCAGGGTTGGAGGATTTGAGGTATACGGAGAGGCTGAACAGCCTGGGGCTGTTTTCCCTGGAGCGTCGGAGGCTGAGGGGTGACTTCAAAGAGGTTTATAAAATCATGACGGGCGTGGATAGGGTAAATAGGCAAGGTCTTTTCTCTGGGGTGGGAGAGTCCAAAACTAGAGGGCATGGGTTTAAGGTGGGACTGGAAAGATTTAAAAGGGATCCAAGGGGCAACTTTTTCACGCAAGAGAGTGGTGCATGTATGGAATAAGCTGCCAGAGGAAGTGGTGGAGGCTAGTACAATTACAGCATTTAAAAGACATCTTAACATTTAAAAGGCATCCGGTGGCACAGTGGCACAGTGATTAGCACTGCTGCCTCACAGCGCCAGAGACCCGGGTTCAATTCCCGCCTCAGGCGACTGACTGTATGGAGTTTGCACGTTCTCCCTGTGTCTGCGTGGGTTTCCTCCGGGTGCTCCGGTTTCCTCCCACAGTCATAAAGATGTGCAGGTTAGGTGAATTGGCCATACTAAATTGCCCGTAGTGTTAGGTAAGGGGTAAATGTAGGGGTACGGGTGGTTTGCGCTTCGGCGGGTCGGTGTGGACTTGTTGGGCCGAAGGGTCTGTTTCCACACTGTAAAGTAATCTAAAGGATGGGTATATGAATAGGAAGGGTTTAGAGGGATATGGGCCAGGTGCTGGCAAATGGGACTAGATTAATTTAGGATATATGGACGGGTTGGACCGAAGGGTCTGTTTTCCGTGCTGTACATCTCTCTGACTCTATGTTCAGCTCGATTTAGTAAAAGTCACAAACTGAGTGGATCTCCCTTTTCCTCCGTCATCTGGCTAACTTGGCAAAGCAAAGAATGCTGGGATACTTTGACCACAGAGACCACGTTACAAGATCAAAACCTCCCCCAAACCTGGTCATTGTAACCCTAGATAAGCCAGATCAGAAAGTCCAAAAGCAAAGAAGTTATAATCCTGACAGCCTGGCTGTGGACCTCGGGATGTTCCTGAGTTGTAGTGGCTGATAGGCCATGATCATAACAAATGGTGGAGCAGGCTCGAAGGACAAGCAGCCTATCCTGTCCCTGCGTTTCTCTGTTTCGCAGCTCGGCACGGGCACCACACTTTAACAGCAACGCCCAGGCCTCAGAGAGAGTCTAGACCATGTTCCCGGGATACAGGTAGGGATCAGCTCCGTGCAGAGACAGGAGACGTTGGGATTTATCCTCCTCACAACTGAGGGATATGAATGGAGGTTTGACAGACTCATCAGGACAGTCTGTGTCCACGAAAGGTGAAGGTATTGTTACTGCCTGAACCTGGTGTGAACGACAGCATCTGAAGCCTTGGGGAAGAACTAACCAGAGACAGACAATTTTAATCAGTCTCAGCAATTCAGTGCTTTGTGTGACTGTTGCTTCACTTGCTCAGAGATGTGGGTGTCGCTGCCTAGATTAGTATTTAGACCATCAGGGTAGAACAGCAGAATTAGGCCATTCAGCCCGTTGAATCTATTCTGCCATTCGATCATGGCTGATGTGTTTCTCAACCACACGCTCTTCCCTTCTCCCAGAAACCTTGATCCCCTTACTCATCAAGAACCTATCCCTCTCTCGCTATCTTAAAGACACTCAAGGTCTCGGCCTCCACAGCCTGCTGGGGCAATGGATCCCACAGATTCCCCACCGTTTGGTTGGAGAAATTCCTCCTCATCTCGGCCCTTCACTCTGAGGCTGTGCCCTCAGGCCCTAGTCTCTCCCGCGAGTGGAAACATCTTCCCCACATCCACTCCGGACCTCTCAGTATTCTTGATATTTATTCCAGATTCTAAGTTGCCCAGATGTCAGTTAACTGTCAATCACAATCTGACTGGGACTCTGAAGCAGGTCAGGAGAATAGGTTTCCTTCCTGAAAGGGTGAGAATTAACCAGATGGATTTTTTTTAAAATGACAATTGACATGGTCAGTATTATTTTTCCTTTTCGGGTACAGGGCCTCACTGAATTCAAACACCACAGCATATCATAGTGAGATTTGAACCCACATTGCCTGAACCCACTAGCATGGGGCTCTGAGCTATTAGACTAACAACTTAGCCACTATACCAAGGTCACCCTTCTGTGATAAGGATAGATCAAGGCAGCCATTACTGCCATGGGATTACCACAATCAGCATCCAATTGATAAATGGAACAAACAGAGTCCAGCCCCACTGCCAGAGGGGTCAGTCACCGTGGAGAGAGTCCAACCCCACTGCCAGAGGGTTGGGTCACCGGGGAGAGTCCAACCCCACTGCCAGAGGGTTGGGTCACCGGGGAGAGAGTCCAACCCCACTGCCAGAGGGGTCAGTCACCGGGGAGAGAGTCCAACCCCACTGCCAGAGGGTTGGGTCACCGGGGAGAGAGTTCTGAAGGCCAGAGAAGATGAGTTTTGACTTGCCGCGGTCAGGAATGTGCTGCGTGAAAGTTAGATTTAATTGTAACAATTCAAGACAGAAGTCAATAAATAGTTAAGAGGAAAGACTGGCAGAGGCTACAGAATGGGATCAATTGGATAGGGATATCAGAGGCCTGCCGACGGGACGATTGGCCTCCTGCCATACCTTCGGAAGCAAATCCTCGGGACAGAATTAATGTGCACTTGGAGAGGCAGGGATTAATCCAGCGCTTTCAGCATGACCTTACGGGAAGGTGATGTCTTGACAGAAACTTTTCTCAAAGAGCTGACCAGGTAGATGAGGGCGATGTATTAGAATTGGTTTACCTCGTGGGAAACCAATACCGAAGGCAAGAGCCTTTGGGCTGAAAGAAAATTTGGCAAATTGGGTCCAGACCTGGCTCAGCGTCAGGGAGCAGAGGGCGTTGGGAAGGTTGCCTTTCCACCTGAGCTTTAGATTAGATTAGATTAAATTACTTACAGTGTGGAAACAGGCCCTTCGGCCCAACAAGTCCACACCGACCCGCCCATATTCCTACATTTACCCCTTACCTAACACTAGGGGCAATTTAGCCTGGCCAATTCACCTAACCTGCACATTTTTGGACTGTGGGAGGAAACCGGAGCACCCGGAGGAAACCCACGCAGACACGGGGAGAACGTGCAAACTCCACACAGTCAGTCGCCTGAGGCGGGAATTGAACCCGGGTCTCTGGCGCTGTGAGGCAGCAGTGCCAACCACTGTGCCACCGTGCCGCTGGTAGGATTCCGCAAGGATCAGTGGTGGGGTATGTACAAATGAGTCAGGCTTGAATGTAAAAGTACGCTTGTTAATGGCAAAAATTGGTGGATGATAAATACTGAGGAGGATAGTCTTGGATAACAGGAAGGTACCGACAGGCTGGTCAGATTGACCGATCAGTGGAATTCAATCCGGATAAGTGTAAGGTCAGGACAAACAAGGCAGGGGAATCCAGGATGAACAGGAGAATGCTGGGAAGCACTGAGGATCAGAGGGATCTTGGTGCAAATTCACACCAGTCCCTTAAGGGAGCAGGACATGCGGATAAAGGGGTTAACAAGACACATGGGAGACTCACTTTTATCAGCTGACGCACTGAGCTGAGGAGCGATACTGAACTGAGCCACAGTGAGAGCATTGTGTGCAGTTCTGGAATTACAGGAGAGGCAGTGTTACACTGGGGAGGATGCAGAGGAGATCACCTGGGGTGTAGCCTGGGCCGGAGAGACTTAGTGACAGAGAGAGATTGGACAGACCGGTGTGGTTTTCCTGACAGCAGGCAAGACTGAGGGGAGGCGTGATTGAGATGTATTCAGTTGAGGGGCATAGACGGGGGAGACTGACAGGAACCTTTCCCCCTGAGTGGGTATGGGGTAGGAAGGTTAGAGGGGATGTGAGGAAAATCGCTTTCACCCAGAGTCTGTTGGAAACTCACTGAGAGTGGGAGAGACAGAAACCCCAGAACACTGAAGAAGTATTTTGATGTGCACTTGGCAGACAACAGCTGGAAAGTGGGATTAGGAGGGTTCGGCGGTTGTGGTTTATTAGCTCAGACCTGATGGGCCTTTTCCTGTGCTGAGGTCCTCCACGAATCAGTGATATCGACTGCCCATTACACACTCCCCCTCTCCCCTCCTTTCAGGCTGGGGGTCCCTCAGGTGCAGTGATCAGGATTGAGGTGGGTTGAGGGGTGGGACCGGTGTAGAAGGGGAGGGTGGACGAGGGCAGCAATTGAACAGAGGCCAGCCGCAGGGAGAGGAGCAGGTTGAGGGTCAGCGCCCCGGGGAATGTGATCAGATATGGCTCACTGGCACCGGCTGCAGGCAGCATGTGGTATTGCGCTGATCTGACATTTCGCTTAATCCCATTCAAACCCTGTCTCTCTCTCTCTTTCGCTCTCTGTCCCTCGATATATCTCTCTCACTCTTTCTTGCAACATGGCTCCAGCTGCAGTGTCGCTCGAGGAGGGGGCATGCAGTAAGTGCTGCTACATTGTGGGATCTTCCCTGGATGCTGAGAGCCAGCAGGACTCCAGTGCTTCATTAATACTCAAGCAGATTAGCTTCTATATGTTATTTCTCCCATATACAACTGATAGCATTCCACCAGGAGCGAGGGTGCACAATGAGATCAAACTTGATGTTGCAAGGGAACACACACCCGGCCTGTCTAACTCACCTCATCACAAACACACCCGGCCTGTCTAACTCACCTCAGTACGTACACCCAACCTGTCTAACTCACCTCAGTATACACATACCCGGCCTGTCTAACTCACCTCAGTACACACACACCCGGCCTGTCTAACTCACCTCAGTATGTACACCCGGCCTGTCTAACTCACCTCAGTACGTACACCCGACCTGTCTAACTCACCTCAGTATACACATACCCGGCCTGTCTAACTCACCTCAGTACACACACCCTGCCTGTCAAACTGACCTCAGTACACACTCACGGACTGTCTAACTCACCTCAGCACACTCACTCGGCCTGTCTAACTCACCTCAGTGCCCATACCCGGCCTGTCTAACTCACCTCAGGACAGACACCAGGCCTGTCTAACTAACCTCAGTACGTACACCCGGCCTGTCTAACACACGTCTGTACGTACACCCGGCCTGTCTAACTCACCTCAGTACACACACCAGGCCTGTCTAACTCGCCTCAGTACACACACCAGGCCTGTCTAACTCACCTCAGTACCTACACCAGGCCTGTCTAACTCACCTCAGTACGTACACCCGACCTGTCTAACTCACCTCAGTACACACAGCCAGCCTGTCGAACTAATCTCAGTACACACACCCGGCCTGTATTAACTAAGCTCAGTAAACACACCCGCCCTGTCTAACTCACCTCGATACATACACCCGGCCTGTCTAACTCACCTCAGTACATACACCCGGCCTGTCTAACTCACCTCAGCGCATAAACACGGCCTGTCTAACTCACCTCAGCACACACACCCGGCCTGTCTAACTCACCTCAGTACACACACCCTCCCTGTCTAACTCACCTCAGCACACACACCCGGCCTGTCTAACTCACCTCAGTAAACACTCACGGCCTGTCTAACTCACCTCAGTACACACACCCGGCCTGTCTAACTCACCTCAGCACACACACTCGGCCTTTCTAACTCACCTCAGTACGTATACCAGGCCTGTCTAACACACCTCAGTACGTACACCCGACCAGTCTAACTCAACTCAGTACACACACCCGGCCTATCTTAACTAAGCTCAGTACACACACCCAGCCTGTCTAACTCACCTCAGTACGTACACCTGGCCTGCCTAATTCACCTCAGTACGTACACCCGGCCTGCCGAATTCACCTCAGTACAGACACCTGGCCTGTCTAACTGACCTCAGTACACACACCCGGCCTGTCTTACCAACCTCAGTACACACACCCAGCATGTCTAACTCACCTCATTGACACACCCGGCCTGTCTTAACTAAGCTCAGTACACACACCCGGCCTGTCTAACTCACCTCAGTACGTACACCCGGCCTGTGTAACTGACCTCAGTACACACACCCGGACTGTCTAACTCACCTCAGTGCGTACACCCGGCCTGTCTAACTCACCTCAGTACACACACCCGGCCTTTCTAACTCACCTCAGTACGTACACCCGGCCTGTCTAACTCACCTCAGTACAGACACCCGGCCTGTCTAACACACCTCAGTACACACACCCGGCCTTTAGAACTTACCTCAGTACATTCACCCAGCCTCTCCAAACACCTCAGTTACACACACCCGGCCTGTCTAACTCACCTCAGTACGTACACCCGGCCTGTCTAACTCACCTCAGTACGTACACCCGGCCTGTCTAACTCACCTCAGTACGTACACCCGGCCTGTCTAACTCACCTCAGTACGTACACCCGGCCTGTCTAACTCACCTCAGTACGTACACCCGGCCTGTCTAACTCACCTCAGTACGTACACCCGGCCTGTCTAACTCACCTCAGTACGTACACCCGGCCTGTCTAACTCACCTCAGTACGTACACCCGGCCTGTCTAACTCACCTCAGTACGTACACCCGGCCTGTCTAACTCACCTCAGTACGTACACCCGGCCTGTCTAACTCACCTCAGTACGTACACCCGGCCTGTCTAACTCACCTCAGTACGTACACCCGGCCTGTCTAACTCACCTCAGTACGTACACCCGGCCTGTCTAACTCACCTCAGTACGTACACCCGGCCTGTCTAACTCACCTCAGTACGTACACCCGGCCTGTCTAACTCACCTCAGTACGTACACCCGGCCTGTCTAACTCACCTCAGTACGTACACCCGGCCTGTCTAACTCACCTCAGTACGTACACCCGGCCTGTCTAACTCACCTCAGTACGTACACCCGGCCTGTCTAACTCACCTCAGTACGTACACCCGGCCTGTCTAACTCACCTCAGTACGTACACCCGGCCTGTCTAACTCACCTCAGTACGTACACCCGGCCTGTCTAACTCACCTCAGTACGTACACCCGGCCTGTCTAACTCACCTCAGTACGTACACCCGGCCTGTCTAACTCACCTCAGTACGTACACCCGGCCTGTCTAACTCACCTCAGTACGTACACCCGGCCTGTCTAACTCACCTCAGTACGTACTCTCGGCCTGTCTAACTCACCTCAGTACGTACTCTCGGCCTGTCTAACTCACCTCAGTACGTACTCTCGGCCTGTCTAACTCACCTCAGTACGTACTCTCGGCCTGTCTAACTCACCTCAGTACGTACTCTCGGCCTGTCTAACTCACCTCAGTACGTACTCTCGGCCTGTCTAACTCACCTCAGTACGTACTCTCGGCCTGTCTAACTCACCTCAGTATGTACACCCGGCCTGTCTAACTCACCTCAGTACGTACACCCGGCCTGTCTAACTCACCTCAGTGCACACACCCAGCCTGTCTAACTCACCTCAGTACGTACACCCGGCCTGTCTAACTCACCTCAGTGCACACACCCAGCCTGTCTAACTCACCTCAGTACGTACATCCGGCCTGTCTAACTCACCTCAGTATGTACACCCGGCCTGTCTAACTCACCTCAGTACGTACACCCGGCCTGTCTAACTCACCTCAGTACACACATCCGGCCTGTCTAACTCACCTCAGCACACACACCCGGCCTGTCTAACTCACCTCAGTAAACACTCACGGCCTGTCTAACTCACCTCAGTACATACACCCGGCCTGTCTCACTGACCTCAGTACACACAACCGGCCTGTCTAACTCACCTCAGTACGTACACCCGGCCAGTCTGACTCACCTCAGTATGTACACCCGGCCTGTCTAACTAACCTCAGTACGTACACCCGGCCTGTCTAACTCATCTCAGTACACACACCCGGCCTGTCTAACTCACCTCAGTACGTACACCGGGCCTGTCTAACTCACCTCAGTACGTACACCCGGCCTGTCTAACTCACCTCAGTACTTACACCCGGCCTGTCTAACTAACCTCAGGACATACAACCGGCCTGTCTAACTCACCTCAGTACATACACCGGGCCTGTCTAACTCACCTCAGTACGTACACCCGGCCTGTCTAACTCACCTCAGCACACACCCCCGGCCTGTCTAGCTCTCCTCAGTAAACACACGCGGCCTGTCTAACTAACCTCAGTACGTACACCCGGCCTGTCGAACTAACCTCAGCATCCACACTCGGCCTGTCTAACTCACCTCAGTACGTTCACCCGACCTGTCTAACTCACCTCAGTACACACACCCAGCCTGTCTAACTCACCTCAGTACGTACACCCGGCCTGTCTAACGCACCTCAGTACGTATACCCGGCCTGTCTAACTCACCTCAGTACGTACACCCGGCCTGTCTAATTCACCTCAGAACACACACCCGGCCTGTCTAACTCACCTCAGTACACACACCCAGCCAGTCTAACTCACCTCAGTACGTACACCCGGCCTGTCTAACTCACCTCAGAACACACACCCGGCCTGTCTAACTCACCTCAGTACACACACCCGGCCTGTCTGACTCACCTCAGTACATACGCCCGGCCTGTCTAACTCACTTCAGTACACACACCCGGATTGTCTAACTCACCTCAGTATGTACACCCGACCTGTCTAACACACCACAGTACACACACCCGACCTGTCTAACTCACCGCAGTACACACACCCGGCCTTTCTAACTCACCTCAGTACACAGACTCGGACTGTCTAACTCACCTCAGTATGTACACCCGGACTGTCTAACTCACCTCAGTATGTACACCCGGCCTGTCTAACTCACCTCAGTACGTACACCCAGCCTGTCTAACTCACCTCAGTACACACACCCGGCCTGTCTAACTCACCTCAGTACACACAGCCGGCCTGTCTAACTCACCTCAGTACGTACACCGGACCTGCCTAACACACCTCAGTACGTACACCCGGCCTGTCTAACTCACCTCAGTACATACACCCCGCCTGTCTAACTCACCTCAGTACACACACCCGGCCTGTCTAACTCACCTCAGTACACACAGCCGGCCTGTCTAACTCACCTCAGTACACACACACCAGGATTGTCTAAGACACCTCAGTATGTACACCCGACCTGTCTAACTCACTTCAGTACATACACCCGGCCTGTCTAACTCACCTCAGTACACACACACCAGGATTGTCTAAGACACCTCAGTACATACACCCGGCCTGTCTAATTCACCTCAGTACACACACCCGGCCTGTCTAACTCACCTCAGTACGTATACCCGATCTGTCTAACTCACCTCAGTTCACACACCCGGACTGTCTAAATCACCTCAGTATGTACACCCGGCCTGTCTAACTCACCTCAGTACGTACACCGGACCTGCCAAACACCCCTCAGTACGTACACCCGGCCTGTCTAACTCACCTCAGTACATACACCCCGCCTGTCTAACTCACCTCAGTACACACACCCGGCCTGTCTAACTCATCTCAGTACACACACCCGGATTGTCTAAGACACCTCAGTATGTACACCCGACCTGTCTAACTCACCTCAGTACATACACCCCGCCTGTCTAACTCACCTCAGTACACACAGCCGGCCTGTCTGACTCACCTCAGTACACACACCCGGATTGTCTAAGACACCTCAGTATGTACACCCGACCTGTCTAACTCACCTCAGTACACACACCCGGCCTGTCTAACTCACCTCAGTACACACACCCGGCCTGTCTAACTCACCACAGTACACACACCCGGCCTGTCTAACTCACCTCAGTACATACAACCGACCTGTCTAACTCACGTCAGTATACACACCCTGCCTGTCTAACTCACCTCAGTATGTACATTCGGCCTGTCTAACTCTCCTCAGTACACACACCCGGCCAATCTCACTAACCTCAGTACACACGCCCGACCTGTCTAACTAACCTCAGTACACACACCAGGCCTGTCTACCTCACCTCAGTACACACAACCGCA
>NC_057746.1:31716700-31726782 GCF_004010195.1 Chiloscyllium plagiosum | reverse complement strand
CGCATCGTTATTGCCTGTATGATGTTAATTCTCTTCACATCACACTGTCATTGTGTGTACGGTGTTAATTACCTTCAATTGATACAATCACTGCCTGTATGATGTTAATTACCTTTAAATCACACTGTCACTGCCTGTATGATATTAGGCGGCATGGTGGCTCAGTGGTTAGCACTGCTGCCTCACAGCACCAGGGTCCCAGGATCAATTCCAGCCTCGGGCAACTGTCTGTGTGGAGTTTGCACATTCTCCCCGTGTCTGCGTGGGTTTCCTCCGGGTGCTCCGGTTTCCTCCCACAGTCCAAAGATGTGCAGGTCAGGTGAGTTAACCATGCTAAATTTCCTGTAGTGTTAGGTGCATTAGTCAGTGGGGAAATGGGTCTGGGTGGGTTACTCTTCAGAGGGTCAGTGTGGACTGGTTGGGCCGAAGGGCCTGTTCCCACACTGTAGGGAATCTAATCTAGTTACCTTCAAAACACACTGTCACTGCCTGTATGATGTTAATTAGTTTTAAATCACACCGTCACTGCCTGTATGATGTTAGTTACCTTCAAATCACACCGTCACTGCCTGTATGATGTTAATTAGCTTTAAATCACACCGTCACTGCTCACTAACATACAGCCTGTCCCACTCTCCCAGCTCCTCCGTCACTAACATACAGCCTGTCCCACTCTCCCAGCTCCTCCGTCACTAACATACAGCCTGTCCCACTCTCCCAGCTCCTCCGTCACTAACATACAGCCTGTCCCACTCTCCCAGCTCCTCCGTCACTAACATACAGCCTGTCCCACTCTCCCAGCTCCTCCGTCACTAACATACAGCCTGTCCCACTCTCCCAGCTCCTCCGTCACTAACATACAGCCTGTCCCACTCTCCCAGCTCCTCCGTCACTAACATACAGCCTGTCCCACTCTCCCAGCTCCTCCGTCACTAACATACAGCCTGTCCCACTCTCCCAGCTCCTCCGTCACTAACATACAGCCTGTCCCACTCTCCCAGCTCCTCCGTCACTAACATACAGCCTGTCCCACTCTCCCAGCTCCTCCGTCACTAACATACAGCCTGTCCCACTCTCCCAGCTCCTCCGTCACTAACATACAGCCTGTCCCACTCTCCCAGCTCCTCCGTCACTAACATACAGCCTGTCCCACTCTCCCAGCTCCTCCGTCACTAACATACAGCCTGTCCCACTCTCCCAGCTCCTCCGTCACTAACATACAGCCTGTCCCACTCTCCCAGCTCCTCCGTCACTAACATACAGCCTGTCCCACTCTCCCAGCTCCTCCGTCACTAACATACAGCCTGTCCCACTCTCCCAGCTCCTCCGTCACTAACATACAGCCTGTCCCACTCTCCCAGCTCCTCCGTCACTAACATACAGCCTGTCCCACTCTCCCAGCTCCTCCGTCACTAACATACAGCCTGTCCCACTCTCCCAGCTCCTCCGTCACTAACATACAGCCTGTCCCACTCTCCCAGCTCCTCCGTCACTAACATACAGCCTGTCCCACTCTCCCAGCTCCTCCGTCACTAACATACAGCCTGTCCCACTCTCCCAGCTCCTCCGTCACTAACATACAGCCTGTCCCACTCTCCCAGCTCCTCCGTCACTAACATACAGCCTGTCCCACTCTCCCAGCTCCTCCGTCACTAACATACAGCCTGTCCCACTCTCCCAGCTCCTCCGTCACTAACATACAGCCTGTCCCACTCTCCCAGCTCCTCCGTCACTAACATACAGCCTGTCCCACTCTCCCAGCTCCTCCGTCACTAACATACAGCCTGTCCCACTCTCCCAGCTCCTCCGTCACTAACATACAGCCTGTCCCACTCTCCCAGCTCCTCCGTCACTAACATACAGCCTGTCCCACTCTCCCAGCTCCTCCGTCACTAACATACAGCCTGTCCCACTCTCCCAGCTCCTCCGTCACTAACATACAGCCTGTCCCACTCTCCCAGCTCCTCCGTCACTAACATACAGCCTGTCCCACTCTCCCAGCTCCTCCGTCACTAACATACAGCCTGTCCCACTCTCCCAGCTCCTCCGTCACTAACATACAGCCTGTCCCACTCTCCCAGCTCCTCCGTCACTAACATACAGCCTGTCCCACTCTCCCAGCTCCTCCGTCACTAACATACAGCCTGTCCCACTCTCCCAGCTCCTCCGTCACTAACATACAGCCTGTCCCACTCTCCCAGCTCCTCCGTCACTAACATACAGCCTGTCCCACTCTCCCAGCTCCTCCGTCACTAACATACAGCCTGTCCCACTCTCCCAGCTCCTCCGTCACTAACATACAGCCTGTCCCACTCTCCCAGCTCCTCCGTCACTAACATACAGCCTGTCCCACTCTCCCAGCTCCTCCGTCACTAACATACAGCCTGTCCCACTCTCCCAGCTCCTCCGTCACTAACATACAGCCTGTCCCACTCTCCCAGCTCCTCCGTCACTAACATACAGCCTGTCCCACTCTCCCAGCTCCTCCGTCACTAACATACAGCCTGTCCCACTCTCCCAGCTCCTCCGTCACTAACATACAGCCTGTCCCACTCTCCCAGCTCCTCCGTCACTAACATACAGCCTGTCCCACTCTCCCAGCTCCTCCGTCACTAACATACAGCCTGTCCCACTCTCCCAGCTCCTCCGTCACTAACATACAGCCTGTCCCACTCTCCCAGCTCCTCCGTCACTAACATACAGCCTGTCCCACTCTCCCAGCTCCTCCGTCACTAACATACAGCCTGTCCCACTCTCCCAGCTCCTCCGTCACTAACATACAGCCTGTCCCACTCTCCCAGCTCCTCCGTCACTAACATACAGCCTGTCCCACTCTCCCAGCTCCTCCGTCACTAACATACAGCCTGTCCCACTCTCCCAGCTCCTCCGTCACTAACATACAGCCTGTCCCACTCTCCCAGCTCCTCCGTCACTAACATACAGCCTGTCCCACTCTCCCAGCTCCTCCGTCACTAACATACAGCCTGTCCCACTCTCCCAGCTCCTCCGTCACTAACATACAGCCTGTCCCACTCTCCCAGCTCCTCCGTCACTAACATACAGCCTGTCCCACTCTCCCAGCTCCTCCGTCACTAACATACAGCCTGTCCCACTCTCCCAGCTCCTCCGTCACTAACATACAGCCTGTCCCACTCTCCCAGCTCCTCCGTCACTAACATACAGCCTGTCCCACTCTCCCAGCTCCTCCGTCACTAACATACAGCCTGTCCCACTCTCCCAGCTCCTCCGTCACTAACATACAGCCTGTCCCACTCTCCCAGCTCCTCCGTCACTAACATACAGCCTGTCCCACTCTCCCAGCTCCTCCGTCACTAACATACAGCCTGTCCCACTCTCCCAGCTCCTCCGTCACTAACATACAGCCTGTCCCACTCTCCCAGCTCCTCCGTCACTAACATACAGCCTGTCCCACTCTCCCAGCTCCTCCGTCACTAACACACAGCCTGTCCCACTCTCTCAGCTCCTCCGACACTAACATACAGCCTGTCCCACTCTCCCAGCTCCTCCGTCACTGACACACAGCCTGTCCCTCTCTCCCAGCTCCTGCCTCACTAACACACCGCCTGTCCCACTCTCCCAGCTCCTCCGTCACTGACACACAGCCTGTCCCTCTCTCCCAGCTCCTGCCTCACTAACACACCGCCTGTCCCACTCTCCCAGCTCCTCCGTCACTGACACACAGCCTGTCCCTCTCTCCCAGCTCCTGCCTCACTAACACACCGCCTGTCCCACTCTCCCAGCTCCTCCGTCACTGATACACAGCCTGTCCCTCTCTCCCAGCTCCTGCCTCACTAACACACAGCCTGTCCCACTCTCCCAGCTCCTCCCTCACTAACACACAGCCTGTCCCACTCTCCCAGCTCCTCCGTCACTAACACAGCCTGTCCCACTCTTCCAGCTCCTCCCTCACTAACACACTAACCATGGTGGTGTGATTTGAAGGTGGATTAACATTAATACAGATACAGGCAGTGACAGTGTGATTTGAAGGTGGATTAACATTAATCCAGATACAGGCAGTGACAGTGTGATTTCAAGGTGGATTAACAGTAATCCAGATACAGGCAGTGTCGGTGTGATTTCAAGGTGGATTAACATTAATCCAGATACAGACAGTGACAGTGTGATTTGAAGGTGGATTAACATTAATCCAGATACAGGCAGTGACCGTGTGATTTGAAGGTGGATTAACATTAATCCAGATACAGGCAGTGACAGTGTGATTTGAAGGTGGATTAACATTAATCCAGATACAGGCAGTGCCGGTGTGATTTGAAGGTGGATTAACATTAATGCAGATACAGGCAGTGCCGGTGTGATTTGAAGGTGGATTAACATTAATGCAGATACAGGCGGTGCCGGTGTGATTTGAAGGTGTTAATCGAGTTCCGGTGAATGTTTGCTGTTTGCTGGAACCTGCTGCCTCTGTGCATTGCAGCTGGATTCTCTCTGTTTGCTCTCACCTTCATGGGGCGCGGGCGATGAAGTTGCCTCTGCCTGTGGCTACGAATATCCCACCTCAGGATTATCCATCTCATCCACCACCAAACCTCCATGGCAACGTAATTCTGCCATCATCTCCTGGCAGCTGGGACTAGTTTAGTTTGAGATTGTGCTCGGCCTGGTCTAGTTGGATCTATAGGCCTGTTTCCCTGCTGCATGGCCCTATATCTGGATACATTGTTGTTCCAAACAGTGGGAGTACCCAGAGCAGAGGCTGACTCAGTGAAAAGGTGTATTCCACTGGACCCAACGGAAGCTAGAAAGTACCGAGAACTCATCAGACAGCTCCTGGATGTCTCCGATGAGCTCAGGCCTAGCTTGCTTCCTCATAGGCAAGGGCAAACCGGGAAAGCCGATTAAGGCAGAGGTCAAGAAAGCCAAGCTACTTGCCATGAGTCCAGTGGCCTGTCCTGCCCACCTCAGCCTTTAGATTAACCAATCATGTTGCTTAGGGTTGAGCTGGTAAGACTGTCATCCCTGGGTCACCCTGGCAACTTCTTCAAGTCTGGGGCAAGCCACCAATCAGTTTGAGCGTTTTTGATCAGCCCTTGAACCTCATCGACTGGGTCGTTCTGCCTGACCCAAACAAACATCCCTCCATCTGAATTCGCAACTGTTGGACATGGTCTTGGAAACAGGCCATTCAGCCCATTGGGTCAGCTCTGCCATTGAATGAGATCCCTGATAACCCTCACCTCTACTCACCTGCATTTCCCCCAAATTCTTTGCTGTTCTCACTGATTAACAACCTGCCTCGTGTCAGCCTTGGACATCCTTCATCTCCTGGCCTCGGGAGCCCTGTGTGGTAAAGGGATTCACAGACTCCCTCCCCTCTGAGAGAAGAAATTCCTCCTCGTCCCTCTCTTCGATCGCAGATGTCTTATTCTGAGATAACGCCCCCGTGCTCCTCGCTTCTCACACAACGGCAAACAATCTTTCTGCATCCACCCCGTCAAGTCCCTGACGAATCTTGCAACTTTCAATAAGGTGGCCTCTCAACTCAAACCGACTCAGCTTCCCGTCAGTAGAGAGTTCCTCTGTGCCCAGGGTCAGCTTCTCTGGACTGCCCCCTCAGCCGGGATGTGTTTCTTTGGAGAAGGGACCCCCAAACTTCTCCCGGTATTCCAGCTGAGGTCGGATTTAAACAGAACCTCTCTCCTTTTGCATTCCCTTTGAAATGTCCACCAACATTCCCTACCACCTGATTAATGTGGATGCTCATTATTCTGTGACTCCTGGTGTCGGAATCTCCAAATCCCTCTGTTCTATAGCTTCCCGCAGTCCTGCATCACTTCCATAATACTCAGCTCTTGTTTTTCCTGTCAAACGCCAAACTTTACAGATCCCAATCCACTCCCCACCTGCCCGACAATCCGATTCCATCTTGGAAATCGTCAGGAGATGGGAAGAACTTCCATTAACTCTGGACTGGCCTAACTCTAATGTTACACTCCCACCCCCTCCCACAATACAGGAAGGCAGCTGACCACACCACCTTCCCTAGTGCTGAACGGCCAAATCCCACACCAGAATTGAGATTACTTTTTTCCCCCAAAGATCACACTCTGTCCCTACATGAGGATGCCCCAGCAGAGTCTCTCTTTCTAGATCATTGGATCTTGACACAGTCTGAAAAGATCTCAGTTGGCTTGGTATTTTTGCTGCCTTCTGTCTAACATTGCTGCAGAGAGGTGTAGAGAAGAGCCAAGCTGGGTCTCCCCAACACACGCCTGCACGGTGGCTCAGTGGTTAGCACTGCTGCCTCACAGCACCAGGGACCCGGGTTTGATCCCAGCCTCGGGCATCAGTCTGTGTGGAATTTGCACATTCTCCCCATGTCTGCATGGGTTTCCTCCCACAAACCAAAGACGTGCAGGTTCGGTGGATAGGCCATGTTAAATTGCCCAAAGCGTTCAGGGATGTGTAGGTTAGGTGCATTAGTCAGGGGGAAAATGTAGGGGTACAGGTCTGGGTGGGTTACTCTACTGAGGGTCGGTGTGAACCTTTGGGGCTCGAGCAATTCCACGCTGTAAGGGACCTTATGGTTCTATAATTCCTAGAAAATGTACCATTCTCCCAGGCAGTGAAATAGACCCAAACCCTAAATCCAAGAATACTGCATTTGTGTAGTGCCTGCAGATTACTTGAGCGACAATGAATGGTGAGAAGGGAGGGATAGAGGTGCTGATAGAGGTGATCGCAGCAGCTGGAGCACTGCTCTGCGCGGCTGAGGCTGGTTCTCGCCTCCATGTCTCATAACGCCACTCGGCATGAATTCGCACATCACCAGGGATTTCCGCAATCAACTCATGGGCCAGGACACTTTGTGACCTGGTGGGAGGGAGGCGGGTGAAACCATGGAGACGGTCAAAATCTCCTCTAAAAATGACGAGTGATAATAGAAAGGAAACCACAGGCACTCGGCAGGTTCCTTCACTTCTGGTTTCAGTCTGAGCAGAAATGTTCCAACACTCTGGGTTTGTTTGTTCTGGTGATGAGATGGGAGGAGAGGGAATTAGAGAGAGAGAGAGAGAGAGAGCGAGCGCAAGGGAAAAGAAGCAGTGACACAGACATGGGGGGGGGGAAGGAGGGAGTGAGCAAGGAGAAAGGACAGAGAGAGAAAGAGCGAGAGAGAGAGAGAGAGAAAGGATCAAGTAGAAAAGTATTTCAAGTTGATCAGTTGAGCTCAGGAGGAGGTAACATACACCCAGAAAGGAGAGACAGTGACGAAGAGAGCTGAAGGACATAAGATCACATCTTCAGTGCCTTCAGTGAACTTCACAAGCAACCCTGAACAACACGGCCAGCACACCCCGCCCAGCCACAGACAGAATTTACAGACAGAAAGAAATTCATACATCCTGGACAGTCCAATCCCATACGTTATACACCTCATCAATAGTACAGGAGACAGTTCAATCACCTACTTTATAAACTTCCTCAATAGTACAGGGGACAGTCCAATCACCGTCTTCATAACCCTCAACAATACTACAAGAGACAGGCCAATCCCCGACTTTATAAAGCTCACCCACCAATAGTACAGGGGACAGCCCAATTCCCTACTTCATAGACCTCACCAATAATACAGGGGTCAGTCCAATTCTCTACTTTATAAACCTCACAAATAGTACAGGGGTCAGTCCAATTCCCTACTTTATAAACCTCAAAAATAGTACAGGGGACAGTCCAATCCCCTACTTTATACATCTCACCAATAGTACAGGAGACAGTCCAATCCCCTACGTTATAAGCCTCACCAATAGTACAGGAAACAGTCCAATCCCCTACTGCAGAAACCTCATTAATAATACAGGAGACACTACAATACCCAACTTTATAAACCTCACCAATAGTACAGGAGAGAGTACAATCCCCGACTTTTTAAACCTCTCCAATAGTACAGGGGACAGTCCAATCTGCTACTTTATAAACCTCACCAATAGTACAGGAGACAGTCCAGTCCCCTACTTTATAAACCTCACCAATAGTACAGGGGACAGTCCAGTCCCCTACTTTATAAACCTCACCTATAATACAGGAGACAGTCCAATTCGCTACTTTATAAACGTCACCAATAGCACAGGGGACAGTCCAATCCCCTACTTTTGAATCCTCACCAATAGTACAGGAGACAGTCCAATCCCCAACTTTCTAAAACTCACAAATAGTACAGGGGACAGTCGAATCCCCTACTTTATAAACCACACCAGTAGTACAGGGGACAGTCCAGTCCCCTACTTGATACACCTCACCAATAGTACAGGAGACAGTCCAATCCCCTACTTTGTAAACCTCACCAATACTACAGGGGAAAGTCCAATCTCCAACTTGATACACCTCACAAATAGTACAGCAGACAGCCCAATCCCCTACTGCAGAAACCTCACCAATACTACAGGAGACAGTCCAATCCCGTACTTTATAAACCTCACCAATAGTACAGGGGACAGTCCAATCCCCTACTTTATAAACCTCACCAATAGTACAGGGGACAGTCCAAACACCTACTTTCTAAAACTCACCAATAGTACAGGAGACAGTCCAATGCCCTACTTTTTAACCTCACCAATAGGACAGGGGACAGTCTAATCCCCTACTTCCTAAACCTGACCAATAATACAGGGGAGGCCAATCCCCTACTTCATAAAACTCACCAATAGTAGAGGTGACAGTCCGATCCCCTACTTTATAAACCTCTCCAATAGTACAGGACACAGTCCAATCCCTGACTTGATACACCTCACCAATAGTACAGTGGACAGTCCAATCACCTACTTTATAAACCACACCAGTGTACAGGAGACAGTCCAATCCCATACTTTATAAACCTCACCAATAGTACAGTGGACAGTCCAATCACCTACTTTATAAACCTCACCAATAGTACAGGACAGTCCAATCACCAACTTTCTAAACCTCACCAATAATACAGGAGGCTGACCAATCTCCTACTCTATAAACCTCACCAATAGTAAAGGAGACATTGCAATCCCCTACTTTATAAACCTCACCAATACTGCAGGGGAAAGTCCAATCCCAGACTTGATACACCTCACCAATAGCACAGCAGACAGCCCAATCCCCTACTGCAGAAACCTCACCAATAGTACAGGAGACAGTCCAATCCCGTACTTTATAAACCTCTCCAATAGTACAGGGGACAGTCCAATCACCTACTTTATAAACCTCACCAATAGTACAGGAGAGAGTACAATCCCCGACTTTTTAAACCTCACCAATAGTACAGGAGACAGTCCAATCCCGTACTTTATAAACCTCTCCAATAGTACAGGGGACAGTCCAAACCACTACTTTCTAAAACTCACCAATAGTACAGGGGACAGTCCAATTCCCAACATTATACAACTCATCAATAGTACAGGAGACAGTACAATCCCTGAATTTATAAACCTCAGTAACAGTACAGTGGACTGTCCAATCCCCGACTTTCTAAACCTCACCAATAGTACAGGACACAGTCTAATCCCCGACTTTCTAAACCTCACCAATAGCACAGGGGACAGTCTAATCCCCTACTTTCTAAACTCACCAATAATACAGGGGACAGGCCAATCCCCTACTTTATAGGTCTCACCAATAGTACAGGAGACAGTCCATTCCCCTACATTATAAACCCTATTAATAATATAGGAGACAGTTCAATGCCCAACTTTATAAACCTCACCAATAGTACAGGGGACAGTCTAATTCCCTACTTTATAAACCTCAGCAATAGTACAGGAGACAGTCCAAACACCGCCTTCTTAACCCTCAACAATACTACAGGAGGCAGTCCAATCCCCTACTTCATAAACCTCACCAATAGAGTAAGGGCAATCCAATTCCCCTACGAAATAAACCTCACCAAAAGTACAGGACACAGTCCAATCCCCTACAATATAAACGTCACCAATAGTACAGGAGACAGTCCAATCCCCTACAATATAAACGTCACCAATAGTACAGGAGGCATTGCAAACTCCAACTTTATAAACCTTACCAATAGTACAGCGGACAATCCAATCCCCTACTATATAAACCTCACCAATAGAAAA
>NC_057746.1:31692371-31711517 GCF_004010195.1 Chiloscyllium plagiosum | reverse complement strand
CCTACTTTATAAACCTCACCAATAGTACAGGGGACAGTCCAATCACCTACTTTATAAACCTCACCAATAGTACAGGGGACAGTCCAATCACCTACTTTATAAACCTCACCAATAGTACAGGGGACAGTCCAATCACCTACTTTATAAACCTCACCAATAGTACAGGGGACAGTCCAATCACCTACTTTATAAACCTCACCAATAGTACAGGGGACAGTCCAATCACCTACTTTATAAACCTCACCAATAGTACAGGGGACAGTCCAATCACCTACTTTATAAACCTCACCAATAGTACAGGGGACAGTCCAATCACCTACTTTATAAACCTCACCAATAGTACAGGGGACAGTCCAATCACCTACTTTATAAACCTCACCAATAGTACAGGGGACAGTCCAATCACCTACTTTATAAACCTCACCAATAGTACAGGGGACAGTCCAATCACCTACTTTATAAACCTCACCAATAGTACAGGGGACAGTCCAATTCCCTACTTTATAAACCTCACCAATAATACAGGGGACAGTCCAATCCCCCACTTTATAAACCTCACCAATAGTACAGGAGACAGTCCAATCCCATAGTTTATGATCCTCACCAATAATACAGGGGACAGTCCAACCCCCAACTTTATAAACCTCACCAATAGTACAGGAGACAGTACAATCCCCTACTTTATAAACCTCACCAATAGTACAGGGGACAGTCCAATATCCTACTTTATAAACCTCACAAATAGTACAGGAGATAGTCCAATCCACCTACTTTATGAACCTCACCAATAGTACAGGAGACAGTACAATCCCCAATTTTATGAACCTCACCAATAGTACAGGGGACAGTCCAATTCCCTACTTTATAAACCTCACCAGTATAACAGAGGACAGTCCAATCACCTACTTTATAAACCTCACCAATAGTACAGGGGACAGTCCAATCCCCTACTTTATAAACCAAACCAATAGAACAGGAGACAGTCCAATTCTCGCCTTTATAACCCTCACCAATAGTACAGCAGACAGTCCAAACACCGCCTTCTTAACCCTCAACAATACTACAGGAGGCAGTCCAATCCCCCTACTTTATAAACCTTACCAATAGTACAGGGGACAGTCCAATCCCCTACTTTATAAACCACACCAATAATACAGGGGACAGTCCAATCCACCTACTTTATAAACCACACCAATAGTACAGGGGACAGTCCAATCCCCTACGTTATAAACCAAACCAATAGAACAGGAGACAGTCCAATTCTCGCCTTTATAACCCTCACCAATAGTACAGCAGACAGTCCAAACACCGCCTTCTTAACCCTCAACAATACTACAGGAGGCAGTCCAATCCCCCTACTTTATAAACCTCACCAATATAACAGAGGACAGTCCAATCACCTACTTTATAAACCTCACCAATAGTACAGGGGTCAGTCCAATCCCCTACATTATAAACCAAACCAATAGAACAGGAGACAGTCCAATTCTCGCCTTTATAACCCTCACCAATAGTACAGCAGACAGTCCAAACACCGCCTTCTTAACCCTCAACAATACTACAGGAGGCAGTCCAATCCCCCTACTTTATAAACCTTACCAATAGTACAGGGGACAGTCCAATCCCCTACTTTATAAACCTCACGAATAGTACAGGAGACAATCCAATCCACCTACTTTATAAACCACACCAATAATACAGGGGACAGTCCAATCCACCTACTTTATAAACCACACCAATAGTACAGGGGACAGTCCAATCCCCTACTTTATAAACCTCACGAATAGTACAGGAGACAATCCAATCCCCTACTTTATAAACCTCACCAATAGTACAGGAGACAGTCCAATCCCCTATTTTATAAACCTCACAAATAGAAAAGGAGACATTGCAATCCCCTACTTTATAAACCTCACCAAAAGTACAGGGGACAGTCCAATCCCCCACTTTATAAACCTTGCCAATATTACACGAGACAGTCCAATCCCCGACTTTATAACCCTCACCAATAGTACAGGAAACAGTCCATTCCACCTACTTTATAAACCTCACCAATAGTACAGGAGACAGTCCAATCCCCAATTTTATGAACCTCACCAATAGTACGGTGGATTGTCCAATCTGCTACTCACCAATAGTGCAGGAGACAGTCTAATCTCGTACTTGACAAACCTCACCAATAGTATAGAAGACAGTGCACCTCCCTACTGTGTAAACCTCCAATTCCATATTTTATAAAATTTTATGTTGTAGCAGACAGCCCACTGACCTTAGTCAGGTTTCTGAGTTGAATTCCAAGCTGCAGACATATCAAGGAATGCGGGATCTGGTCCCTGCCAGTTTACTCCTGAGCACAGGCATCAGCCTTCAGGCCTGGGGGTAACACCGATCTGGTGTGTGATCGGGGAGAGGAATGTGTGACTCTAGGTGAGGTAGTTCCCTGCCCCAGGGATTTGCAGCTGAGCTGGGTCTGTCCCTGCAATTGGCCCTCGTTTCAGGGTCTCTGCAGTCCCTGAGGACCACGTGGGGGCAATGTGCAATTTGACCCGGGAGCCATTCAAGTGGAGAAAGGAAATGGGAATGAAGGTGTGGTAGGTGACAGTCTAATGAATGGTTGAAGAATGTGCACAAATGCAGGGTGGCAAGATTAACTTGGAGCTATTCCAGAGACATGTGCTTCAGGCGATCAAACCTGGGAATTCAATATTCAGGAGAATCTAACTTTTCAAAAGCACGGTTGGGAAGGACAAGATGGTGTGGGATCATTTTTGGTCCGGAATGGAATAATTACGATCCGAAAATGCACATCAAAAGCAAATGGGTGAGAGTAAGAAATCAGAAGGGAAGGAAGAACAGGAGTCTATCGCCCCGACCTCATCGTAACTGTGGGCCAGAAAATAAAGCAGGAGAGAATGATGGCATGGAACAAACACTGTCCATCAATCACAGGGGACTTTAATCTTCAGGTAGATTGAAATCAGCAGATTGACAGAGCTAACAGTGAGGGGCAATTCCATGGAGTGCATTCGGGACAATTTCCTACAGCAATTTGTAGTGGATCCAACCAGGAATCATGCTATTTTCGAATTGGGTGATGTGTATTGGGGCAGTCTTAATAAATGTCCTCTCTGTAGGAGGTCAGCTGGGAAATAGTGACCATAACGTGGCAGAATTTAGCATTCAGTTTGGGAGAGAGAATCCTGAGTTGGAAACAACTGTGCATGAACTTAAACTAATCAATTACAAAGGAAAATGAGCAGAGCTGGCTGGAGTGGACTGGGAAATGAATTCTGCAGTAAACAGGGTCATCTAGTAGTTTATGGTTCACAGCAAAAATATATCCCAGTGACACAGAAGGATTCAAGGAAGAGGATAAGCCATCCACAGCTAACAAGCAAGTTCAGGATAGCATTATTGGCAAGTCAGAGGATCGGATCTGGAAGCACACTAGCTTTCGGAGCATTGCTCCTTCATCAGGTGGTACCATCTGACGTTCTGAAAGCTAGCGTGTTTCCAATTAAACGTGTTAGACTTTTATTAGTTACCCAGAAACTTGGGATAAAGCAGTTGACAACTGTCACCAATGGTGTGCCATAGGGATTAGTGCTGGTGCCACAACTATTTACATTAATTCCTTGGATGAGAAAAGGGAAAATATTTGTGGATAAACCAAAATCTCTCTCTCTCTCTCATTTTAAACTGTTGCATTAAATCTTGCCGGAACCATCTCTGTTCGGAACGGGTCAGTCTCCACTGCTCCATTCCCTCCAGGTCCCTCATCCCTTGGCGTAGTTAGTCACATAGCCTGCCAGCCATGGCTTCAGGAAGTGATGTGACATCTATGGAGAGATGCCGAGAGATTCAATAATGCTGGGAACGACAAGCTGTAGTCTGGAGTGAGCTGATAGCAGCCACTGACATCACGCTCTTAAATCACACTGATGTCAAACTCTGACCTTGGAGAGCAGCCCATAGTAACCACAGGCCCTCTGCAGACAAGATGCAGAGGGTAACTTGCCAAACGTGTTGCTGATATATGAGGCCCAATCGAAACTTGTCTTCCGGGCAACTCCCACACACATTTCTGCACTCGCCCTGCATGGACCCTCTACAACGATTTCCCATGACGGGGAAGGAAAATAGAGTTTAAAACTGTTGGAATTAACTGCTACATTGAGGAAGGAAGACTCAAGACACTTAAATTTAGAAAATGCAAATATATCTTCAATTCAGCAACAACCTGAAGATGGACACAAATGTCTTTATGTAGAGTACAAAACTCCGGTGCTGAAAGTCCCATTCTAGAACAAACACTGGCTCTGAATATCCCAATCCAGAAAAACACTGGCTCTCAATATCCCAATCCAGAAAAACACTGGGTCTGAATGTTCCAATCTAGAACAAACACTGGCTCTGAAGGTCCCAATCCAGAAAAACACGGGCTCTCAATATCCCAATCCAGAAAAACACTGGGTCTGAATGTTCCAATCTAGAACAAACACTGGCTCTGAATATCCCAATCCAGAAAAACACTGGCTCTCAATATCCCAATCCAGAAAAACACTGGGTCTGAATGTCCCAATCCAGAACAAACACTGGGTCTGAATCTCCCAATCTAGAACAAACACTGGGTCTGAATATTCCAATCCAGAAAAACACTGGGTCTGAATGTTCCAATCCAGAACAAACACTGGGTCTGAATGTCCCAATCTAGTACAAACACTGGGTCTGAATGTCCCAATCTAGTACAAACACTGGGTCTGAATCTCCCAATCCAGAACAAACACTGGGTCTGAATATCCCAATCTAGTACAAACACTGGGTCTGAATGTCCCAATCTAGTACAAACACTGGGTCTGAATGTTCCAATCTAGTACAAACACTGGGTCAGGATGTTCCAATCCAGAACAAACGCTTTGTCTGAATCTCCCAATTGAGGGTTCGGCATGGTGGCACAGTGGTTAGCACTGCTGCCTCACAGCGCCAGAGGCCCAGGTTCAATTCCCCCCTCGGGCAACTGTCTGTGTGGAGTTTGCACATTTTCCTTGTGTCTGCGTGGATTTCCTCCGGGTGCTCCGGTTTCCTCCCACAGCCCAAACATGTGCAGGTCAGGTGAATTGGCCAGGACAAATTGCCCGTAATGTTAGGTACATTAGGCAGGGGTGAATGTAGGGGATAGTGTCTGGGTGGGTTGCGCTTCGGAGGGTCGGTGCGGACTTGTTAGGCAGAAGGGCCTGTTTCCATACTGTAGGGAATCTAATCTAATCCAGAACAAACACTGGGTTTGCATATCCCAATCTAGAACAAACACTGGGTCAGAATATCCCAATCCAGAACAAACACTGGGTCTGAATGTCCCAATCCAGAACACACACTGTGTCTGAATGTCCCATACCAGAACAAACACTGGGTCTGAATGTCCCAATCCAGAACAAATACTGAGTCTGAATGTCCCAATCTAGAAAAAACACTGGGTTAGAATGTCCCAATCTAGAACAAACACTGGGTCTGAATGTCCCAATCTAGTACAAACACTGGGTCTGAATGTCCCAATCTAGTACAAACACTGGGTCTGAATGTCCCAATCCAGAACAAACACTGGGTCTGAATGTCCCAAACTAGAACAAACACTGGGTCTGATTATACCAATCTTGAACAAACATTGGGTCTGAATGTCCCAATCTAGAACAAACACTGGGTCTGAAAGTCCCAATCTAGTACAAACACTGGGTCTGAATGTCCCAATCTAGAACAAACACTGGGTCTGATTATACCAATCTTGAACAAACATTGGGTCTGAATATCCCAATCTAGTACAAACACTGGGTCTGAATGTTCCAATCTAGAACAAACACTGGGTCTGAATGTCCAATCCAGAACATACACTGAGTCTGAATGTCCCAATCTAGTACAAACACTGGGTCTGAATGTCCCAATCTAGTACAAACACTGGGTCTGAATGTTCCAATCCAGAACAAACACTGGGTCTGAATGTCCCAATCTAGTACAAACACTGGGTCTGAATGTCCTAATCTAGAACAAACACTGGGTCTGATTATACCAATCTTGAACAAACATTGGGTCTGAATGTCCCAATCTAGAACAAACACTGGGTCTGAATGTCCCAATCTATTACAAACACTGGGTCTGAATGTCCCAATCTAGTACAAACACTGGGTCTGAATGTCCCAATCCAGAACAAACACTGGGTCTGAATGTCCAAATTCAGAACAAATACTGGGTCTGAATGTCCCAATCTAGAAAAAACACTGGGTCTGAATGTCCCATTCTAGAACAAACACTAGGTCTCAATGTCCCAATCCAGTACAAACACTGGGTCTTAATGTCCCAATCTAGTACAAACACTGGCTCTGAATGTCCCAATCCAGAGCAAACACTGGGTCTGAATGTCCCAAACTAGAACAAACACTGGGTCTGATTATACCAATCTTGAACAAACATTGGGTCTGAACATCCCAATCTGGTACAAACACTGGGTCTGAATGTCCAATCCAGAACAAACACTGGGTCTGAATGTCCCAATCTAGTACAAACACTGGGTCTGAATGTTCCACTCTAGTACTAACACTGGGTCTGAATGTCCCAATCTAGTACAAACACTGGGTCTGAATATCCCAATCTAGTACAAACACTGGGTCTGAATGTCCCAATCCAGAACAAACACTGGGTCTGAATGTCCCAATCTAGTACAAACACTGGGTTTGAATGTCCCAAACTAGAACAAACACTGGGTCTGATTATACCAATCTTGAACAAACATTGGGTCTGAACATCCCAATCTAGTACAAACACTGGGTCTGAATGTCCCAATCTAGTACAAACACTGGGTCTGAATGTCCCAATCCAGAACAAACACTGGGTCTGAATGTCCCAATCTAGTACAAACACTGGGTTTGAATGTCCCAATCCAGAACAAACACTGGGTCTGAATGTCCCAATCCAGAACAAACATTGTTTGAAACGATAACAAATGCAGGGCCTGAATATTCTTGCTTTGGTTTCGATAGCTCAGGCAAAGGAACTGTCGAGCCATGAGGCTGCGATTAGTGAAATCCCTGAGGTTTCCTGTCTGTGTATTCATTTAAAATTACCACAATTTGCCTGGAGAGTAGTTTGTGTTTCACCGAGATATCGAGGCCTGACCCACACCATCTGTGGAGGGACATGTGGATCAACCTTTGATTGAAGGGCTGTGGCAGAGAGACCGAGACAGAATGATTCATGTAGGGTCACTCAATCAAAGAGTTAGCAGTAAAGTGATGGACTAAATGGCCTCTTTCTGTCCTGTAAAAATTCACAAAGCTAATGACTACATTGCCTGAGAGGAAATTCCCTTGAGTGCTAAAGTTAGCAAAGATCTGCTTAACCAAACAGTGAAAATGTGAGGTTAGGGGAGGAAATCTATCCTAACAGATGCAGCTTGTATCTGGCTAACTGAATGGAATAGCTCTCCATGTGAAACTCTCTCACTCGAAAGAGGACAAAGCAGCTCCTTGGCTGGCACCACGTCCACTCCCTCCACCTCAAGCCGCTGAATAGAACATAGAACATAGAAAAGTACAGCACAGAACAGGCCCTTCGGCCCACAATGTTGTACTGAGGATTAATCCTAATCTAAAATAAAATAACCTAACCTACGCATCCATCAATTCCCTGCGCTCCATGTGCATGTCCAGCAGTCCCTTTAAATGTCCCTCGTGACTCTGCTTCCACCACCACCACTGGCTATGCATTCCATGCGTTCACAACTCTCTGCGTAAAGAACCTACCTCTGACGTCTCCTCTATCCCTTCCTCCTAACACCCTTAAACTATGACCCCTCGTGCCAGTCAATCCTGCCCTGGGGAAATATCTCTGGCTATTGACTCTATCTATTCCTCTCATTATTTTGTACACCTCTATCAGGTCTCCTCTCTTCCTCCTTCTCTCCAGAGAGAAAACTCCGAGCTTATTCAACCTCTCTTCGTAAGCCAAGCCCTCCAGTCCAGCAACACACTTTCAGCTCTGATCTCCAGCATCTGCAGTCCTCACTTTCTCCATTAGGACTGAATATCCCAATCTTGAACAAACACTGGGTCTGAATGTCCTAATCTAGAACAAATGTTGTGTCTGAATGTTCCAATCCAGAAACCTTCTTTGCACCCTCTCCAAAGCCTCTGTATCTTTCCTATAGTAGGGTGACCAGAACTGGACACAATATTCCAAGTGTGGTCTCACCAGGGACTTCTAGAGCTGCAGCAAAACCTCGCGGCTCTTAAACTCGATCCCCCGTTAATGAAAGCCAAAACACCATATGCTTTCTTAACAACCCTATCCACTTGGGTGGCAACTTTGAGGGATCTATGTACTTGTACACCAAGATCAGTCTGTTCCTCAACACTGCCAAGAATCCTGTCTTTAATCCTATATTCACCTTGACCTTCCAAAATGCATCATTTTGCATTTATGCAGGTTGAACTCCATCTGCCATTTCTCAGCCCAGCTCTGCATCCTGTCTATGTCGCGCTGCAGACTGCTGTAGCCCTCGATACTATCGGCGACATCTCCAACCTTTGTGTCATCTGCAAATTTACTAACCCACCCCTCAACCTCCTCATCCAAGTCATTTATAAAAACTACAAAGAGCAGAGGCCCAAGAACAGAGCCCTGCGGGACACCACTCAACACTGTCTTCCAGGCAGAATACTTTCCATCTACAACACTCTCTGCCTTCTGTCAGCCAACCAATTCTGAATCCAGATAGCCAAATCTCCCTGTATCCCATACTTCCTGATCTTATGAATGAGCCTACCATGAGGAACCTTACCAAATGCCTTGCTGAAGTCCATATACACCACATCCACTACTCAGCCTTCGTCAACCTGTCTCATCATCTCCTCAAAGAACGCAATAAGGTTTGTGAGGCATGACCTGCCCCTCACAAAGCCATGCTGACTGCCTTTAATCACGCTATGCTCTTCCAAATAGTCATAAATCCTGTGAATAGCAGCAGTGTGTACTATCTCCAGGATGCACTGCAGAAATTCGCCCAAGATCCTCAGACAGCACCTTCCAAACCCACCACCACTTGCATCGAGAAGGACACCAGATACCTGGGTCAAGGAGTGTGGTGCTGGAAAAGCACGGCAGGTCAGGCAGCATCGAGGTGCAGGAGAGTCGACGTTTTGAGCACAAGCCTTTCATCAGGAGTTTTCATCAGAATGCTGCCTGACCTGCTGTGCTTTTCCAGCACCACACCCTCCACTCTGATCTCCAGCATCTGCAGTCCTTGCAAGTTCCCATCCAAGCCACACCCCACCCTGACTCGGGAATATATCCCTTCACTGTAGCTGGCTCAAGGGATAGGCAGGGAAGGTACTTGAATGGAATTAGCCTACAGGACAGTCACTAAACCATTGAACAGCAGAATAAGCTCAGGGGAGGTCAGAGGCGCTGGTACAATGCAGAGACATGGGCTGAGAGAGTGAGGGTACTGGCAGGCAGTTTTCTGATGGTGGTTTGAAAGTTTTAATCAGGAGTTGCAGTAAAACCACGACATCCTATCGAGATGTCCGAAGGAAGTTGGGTTGCTTGCCAAACAAAACTGGAAAATGAAACCAGTTGTGACTAGTGGCAGTGATGCTGAAGTAATCGGCTGTTAGTGAACAGCAGGAGGGCACCTTGACTTGTTTACTGCCTTCAAGAGAATCAAACTGCTGCCCTGCCCACGGGAGGGCTCTGGGATTGGCTTTGACCAGGAGAGTAGAGTCGCTCTGGGATAAAGCTGCAACGAAACTGGAAATGCCAGGGTCTGAGAGCCATGAGAAATCCCCATCAGGCAAGTCTCCGTCTCTCTCTCTCTCTCTCTCCACCTTCCCAGTCTTTCATTTTCTGTTTCCCTTTGCTTTCAGGTTTCTCTTTCTGTCTTTGACTTTATTTCTCTCTCGAACCCCTGCTCTCTCTTGTCTCGTCCCACGCCCTCCGGCTTGTCACCTCCCTCTTTCTCTTTCCCCTCTCTCCCTCTGAGCCTCTCTCCCCTCTACTTTCTCCGTCTCTGTAGCCCACCTTTTTTCCTTTCCTCACACTTCCTCTGTCTCCTGCGCCAAATCTCCCCTTACCCCCTTCTAATCTGCTTCTCTGTCAATCTCCTCACAGTGTCACGATGGTAATGTCCCTAACTCTGAGCTAGGAGTCAGAGATGTACGGCACAAAAACAGACCCTTAGGTCCAACTCGCCCATACCAACCAGATATCCGAATCTAATCTAGTCCCATTTGCCAGCACCCGGCCCATATCCCTCCAGCACCTTCCTAGTCATATACCCATCCAAATGCTATTTAAATGCTGTAATCGTACCAGCCTCCACCACATCCTCTGGCAGCTCATTCCACACACACATCACCCTCTGTGTGAAAACATTGCCCCGTAGGTTTCTTTCATATCTTTCCCCTCTCACCCTAAACCTATGCCCTCTAGTTCTGGACTCCTCCACTCCAGGCAAAAGACTTTGCCTATTTACCCTATCCATGCCCCTTATGATTTTATAAATCTCTGTCAGGTCACCCCTCAGCCTCCGACGCTCCAGGGAAAACAGCCCCAGCCTGTTCAGCCTCTCCCTACAGCTCAAATCCTCCAACCCTGGCAACATCCTTGTAAATCTTTTCTGAACCTTTCCAAGTTACACAACATCCTTCCTACAGGAGGGAGACCAGAATTGAATGCAGTATTCCAATAGTGGCCTCAGCAATGTCCTGCACACGGCCTGGCTTCAAATCCTACCTCCTCTAGAAATGTGTCCTAACATCTCTGAATGGATTGGTGAGGAGTGGAAGAAACTGTATTGAACAGAAATCGCTGGAGAAACTCAGTAGGTCTGGCAGCACCTGTGGAGAGAGAGAGAAAGCAGAGTTAACCTTTCGGGTCCAGTTTCTCTGAAACCCGAGGCCTTAACGCTGCCAGACCTCCGGAGTTTGCTGCAGCACTTTCAGCTTACCTTTCCGATTTCCTGCGTCCACTGTTGTTTAGTGTTCAATGTAACTGGAGAGCACTGATCCAGACACTCTGGGAACCTGGGTCCCAACCTCACCACAGTTTCATGGATGGCTGAGAGAGGCTGTGATCTGTTAACTCAGCAGTGCTCAAAGAATCGTTCCTTAAAGCTCACCGATCTCCCTGATTCTTCCTGCTAAAGGTAAGCAGGGCTCTGGTGTGTCAAGTACATGGAACTATTAATATGTACGGATAAAAGAGATCCGTGGTGTTTTTGGATAGAGTCAAACTTCGAGGTTCTGTTTGTTTACTTGATATGCCACTGTTCGGAACTGAACTGTATTTGTGACAATGTATGTATACAAGGAGACTTTAATGACACTGGGAGGGCCCAAAGACTCCACTCTCTTCGTGTCTCCCTCCCCACAGTGGAGAGGGAGAGGAAGGTTTATATTAGTGCTGTCCTGCGTCCACATGAGCGTGGAGGTGACTGTGTGCTGCCTGTTGGGTTATGAATAGGAAGGATTTAGAGGGATGTGGGCCAAGTGCTGGCAAATGGGACTGGATTAAGTTGGGATATCTGGTCGGCATGGAATAGTTGGACCGAAGGGTCTGTTTCTGTGCTGTACATCTCTCTGACTCTATGAGGTGATTGCTGGGTGACCTGGTGAATAAACCCATCAGTGACAGCTAACAGTACACGTTCGCTGCCCCCTCCGCCACCCCCCGCCTCCCACCCTCCACTGCTTTCATCGAAATACTGGGATTATCCCATCCCCGGTCTCAGTGACTATCTGGTTCACTGATAGCCCGTTTAGGGAGGGAAATCTGCCATCTTTACCCAGTCTGGCCCAGAACAAGGCAGTTGGCCCCCTAGCTGCCCTCAGGAATGGCCAAGCAAGCTGCTCAGTTCAGGGGCAGTTAGGGAATGGGCTTCAAAGGGACAAAGGGAAGCGAGCGTTTGATATAATTCACCTCACACCTCACATTCTGACACAGAAAGGCATCTGGGAGCCAACCCAGAAGGATTCACCTCATCATTGCCTGCTCTGCCCATCAGCTCGATTATGGTTAATCTGTCTCTCAGCACAACCTGCTTCCGAATCTTTCAGTTCCACGGTGATGGCTTCACCAGATTGTGCTGCTAGTTTAATAAAGCCTGCACCGTGGGTGCTGTCGAAGCAGAGATCAGTGCAGATAGTGACTCTGCTGTCCATCAGGCAACAGTGGGGGGAGCAGCCAGGCCTGTGTCATTAGACTGAGCTATCATCACAGGTTCACACAGGAACCTGGAGATAGCCTTCCTGTTATCACTCATACTGACCAAACATACCATCAGTACCAGTGCGCAGATCTGACAGCTCTTACTTCATCATTAACCCTCTGTCACCCCCTCTCTCTGGAAAACTGCACATTCAGAAGTAATTCTAATTCATAATACATAGGGTACAGAGTAAGGTAAACTTAGCCAGACCAAGCCAGACTTGCAAAACCCAAAACAAAACGTCGACTTGCTGCATGTTATTCTGTAACAAAGCAGCAACTCTCCAAATAATCCTGCCTATGCCAGTGGCTGCACTGATTACTTATTTAAGAGAGTCAGGTGAATCTGTAATGTAGCTCATCGACACACAGATTCACAACGGTGTCCTCTCTCTGCTGTACGGCTGCACAGTCACTTTCTCAGCTTCCTCCTGGGTTCCACACACCCTAAACGGCACATCTCCCAGGGACTGCACACCCTGAAATACACACCTCCCAGGGACTGTACACCCTGATACACACACCTCCCAGGGACTGTACACCCTGAACGGCACAGCTCCCAGGGACTGGACACCCTGAAACACACACCTCCCAGGGACTGCACACCCTGAAACACACACCTCCCAGGGACTGTACACCCTGATACACACACCTCCCGGGGACTGTACACCCTGATACACACACCTCCCAGGGACTGTACACCCTGAAACACACACCTCCCGGGGACTGTACACCCTGAAACACACACCTCCCAGGGACTGTACACCCTGAACGGCACAGCTCCCAGGGACTGTACACCCTGAATGGCACAGCTCCCAGGGACTGTACACCCTGAATGGCACAGCTCCCAGGGACTGTACACCCTGAATGGCACAGCTCCCAGGGACTGTACACCCTGAACGGCACAGCTCCCAGGGACTGTACACCCTGAAACACACACCTCCCAGGGACTGTACACCCTGAAACACACACCTCCCAGGGACTGTACACCCTGAAACACACACCTCCCCGGGACTGTACACCCTGATACACACACCTCCCAGGGACTGTACACCCTGAAACACACACCTCCCAGGGACTGTACACCCTGAAACACACACCTCCCCGGGACTGTACACCCTGATACACACACCTCCCAGGGACTGTACACCCTGAAACACACACCTCCCAGGGAACACACCTCCCCGGGACTGTACACCCTGAATGGCACAGCTCCCAGGGACTGTACACCCTGAATGGCACAGCTCCCAGGGACTGTACACCTTGATACACACACCTCCCAGGGACTGTACACCCTGATACACACCTCCCCGGGACTGTACACCCTGAAACACACACCTCCCGGGGACTGCACACCCTGAAACACACACCTCCCAGGGACTGTACACCCTGAAACACACACCTCCCAGGGACTGTACAGCCTGATACACACCTCCCAGGGACTGTACACCCTGAAACACACACCTCCCAGGGACTGTACACCCTGAACGGCACAGCTCCCAGGGACTGTACACCCTGAAACACACACCTCCCCGGGACTGTACATCCTGAAACACAAACCTCCCGGGGACTGTACACCCTGAATGGCACAGCTCCCAGGGACTGTACACCCTGATACACACACCTCCCAGGGACTGCACACCCTGAAACACACACCTCCCAGGGACTGTACAGCCTGATACACACACCTCCCAGGGACTGTACACCCTGAAACACACACCTCCTGGGGACTGTACACCCTGAAACACACACCTCCCAGGGACTGTACACCCTGAAACACACACCTCCCAGGGACTGTACACCCTGAAATACACACCTCCCAGGGACTGTACACCCTGAAATACACACCTCCTGGGGACTGTACACCCTGAAACACGCACCTCCCAGGGACTGTACACCCTGAAACACACACCTCCCGGGGACTGTACACCCTAAATGGCACACCTCCCGGGGACTGTACACCCTGAAACACACACCTCCCAGGGACTGTACACCCTGAAACACACACCTCCCAGGGACTGTACACCCTGAAACACACACCTCCCGGGGACTGTACACCCTGATACACACACCTCCCAGGGACTGTACACCCTGAAACACACACCTCCCAGGGACTGTACACCCTGAACGGCACAGCTCCCAGGGACTGTACACCCTGAAACACACACCTCCCAGGGACTGTACACCCTGAAAGGCACAGCTCCAAGCTACTATACAGCCTGATACACACACCTCCCGGGGACTGTATACCCTGAAACACACACCTCCCAGGGACTGTACAGCCTGATACACACACCTCCTGGGGACTGTACACCCTGAAAGACACACCTCCCGCGGGTTCTAGATGCCAATGCATTGATTCCCAGTTTCAGAAATCACTGCAGGACTCTGGTCTTGGTGATCCAGGTGAGGTTGTGGTGAACAGAATCGGCCATGGGTCTCTCTTTTTCAGGAAGATTCCAAGTCGCAGAACGAAAATAACATGCTCAGAAGACTAAGGTGGTGGGTTTGTGAATGAATACACACGTGGTGTACTACATACAATCCTTATCAGCTTGGCACAGGAAGGATGTCAGTAAACTGAAAAACTGCAAATAAACTATTTTCCCAGCATTTCCCAGGACTGAAGGCTTGGGTTATAAGGAGAGACTGGATAGCCTGGGACTTTATTACTGAGAGTGTCAGAAACTAAGAGTGACTTTATAGAAGTTTACAAAATCATGAGGGTAAATAGAGAAAGACTTTTCCCTGGGTGGGGAGTGCAGAATTAGTGGGCATAGGTTTAGGGTGAGAGGGGAAAGATATAAAACTGAACTAAAGGACACAGGATGGTGTGTGTATGGAATGAGCTGCCAGAGGAAGTGGTGGAGGCTGGTACAATTGCAACATTTAAGAGGCATTTGGATGGGTCTATGAATAGGAAGGGTTTGGAGGGATATGGGCTGGGTGCTGGCAGGTGGGACTAGATTGGATTGGGATATCTGGTCGGCATAGACGGGTTGGACCGAAGGGTCTGTTTCCATGCTGTACATCTCTATGACTCTAATTAAGGTCTCATTGGGATGTGCTGAAGCTAAACACTGTGTGGGTCCACTCCAGCCCAGGCTCTCTCCCTCCTCCACCCTGACACAGGGCTGCACGGTGAAACTGAAGCTGATGTGAGAAGCTCAATGTGGGAATTTCCGAAAATCTTTCTTTCACCCAAGGTCAGTGTGGAATGTGTATTTTTATGTGTTTGAGGGAGAGAGAGAGAAAGAGAGGGACAGTACCCAGACTCTGCCTGGCGTAAACTCCATCCTGAGAGCTTTGCAGTGCCCGCTGTGCCATGGCCATGGGTATGACCCGCAGCATCTCTGGGGCCAGCCTGAAATGCCTTCCTTTAGACCTGGCAGCGGTTTCGCCAAACTCTGCCTGAGCTGTGACTCTGGGCAAATCCCCACTGGCGTGTGGAGATGTCCCGGACTCTCCAGTGATGGGATAGCTGCCCCGTGCTGAAGGCTGTGAGTAAAAACCCAGAAGAGCCAGCCCTGAAACGATACTCCACGTGGCTGACTGGTTCAACAACAACAATGCGCATTGATGTGGTGCCTGTATTGGACCACAGCAGCCAAGGGCAGGCAAGGACAGGTGAGAGGGAGAGCAGTCACACCACAGAGGATGACAGCGAGGCCCAGACACCAACGGTGGGGCGATGGAAATGAGGATACTCCGAGAGGATGGAGGTAGGCCTCAGAGACACAAGAGTGAGGCACCTGGAGGGATTCTAAAGCTAACGAGAGAGTGATAAAAATTCTCCCAATGTTTTATGGCCCCTTCATTCCAAAGTTATGGGGAATTGGGAACAGGCTGTACTGGGAATATTGGGAATAGGGGTCTGGTTTGGTGTGGGTGAGGAGCGGATTGTGAGGGGGCGGTGTTAAAGAAATGAGAAACAGAGTCAAGTACAGAACATGGAGGTGTACCACATGGATAGAGGGTGGGTGAGGGGTCAGAAGACCTCCTGGAACATGGTGTTTAGGGGTCAGTGTCAGGAAATTTCCAACCGTCCATCACAGCTGAACATAATGGAGCTGCGTACTCCCACCCGGTCTGCCAAAGACAGGCTAGGGACCTGGGGATATGGGATCAGTGTCCCACCACTCCCCAACACACACCCTCTCCCCTTCCTCACACTCCAGCATTACCCGCACCAGCCCCACACCTCACAGACCTCCCCAGATGAACCAGTCCAACACTCTCAACTGGTTCCAGTTAAAACGACGACTTGTAAACAAGGTGCCAGAGGAGGCCAGACTCACACCTTCCGGTAACTTCTGTGGGTGGTGGGTAACACACATGCTCAGCATGAGTCCACAGGATCAAATGTGCTCTTCACCGGCTCTTCCAGTGCAGTACTGAGGGAGTGCCGCACTGTCAGAGGGTCAGTACTGAGGGTGTGCTGCACTGTCACAGGGTCAGTGCTGAGGGAGTGTCACACTGTCAGAGGGTCAGTGCTGAGGGAGTGCCGCACTGTCAGAGGGTCAGTACTGAGGGAGTGCCGCACTGTCGGAGGGTCATATTGAGGGATTGCCGCACTGTCGGAGGGTCATATTGAGGGAGTGCCGCACTGTCGGAAGGTCACACTGAGGGAATACCGCACTGTCGGAAGGTCATAGTGAGGGAGTGCCCCACTGTCAGAGGGTCAGTGCTGAGTGAGTGCCGCACTGTCAGAGGGTCAGTGCTGAGTGAGTGCCGCACTGTCAGAGGGTCAGTGCTGAGGGAGTGCCGCACTGTCGGAAGGTCATCCTGAGAGAGTGCCGTATTGTCGGAAGGTCATACTGAGGGAGTGCCGCACTGTCAGAGGGTCAGTGCTGAGGGAGTGCCGCACTGTCAGAGGGTCAGTGCTGAGGGAGTGCCGCACTGTCGGAAGGTCATACTGAGGGAGTGCCACACTGTCAGAGGGTCATACTGAGGGAGTGCTGCACTGTCAGAGGGTCATACTGAGGGAGTGCCGCACTGTCGAAAGGTCATACTGAGGGAGTGCCGCACTGTCAGAGGGTCATACTGAGGGAATGCCACACTGTCGGAAGGTCATACTGAGGGAATGCCGCACTGTCAGAGGGACAGTACTGAGGGAGTGTCACACTGTCGGAATATCATACTGAGGGAGTGCCGCACTGTCGGAAGGTCATACTGAGGGAGTGCCGCACTGTCAGAGGGTCCGTACTGAGGGAGTGCCACACTGTCAGAGGGTCATACTGAGGGAATGCCGCACTGTCAGAGGGTCATACTGAGGGAATGCCAAATGTCAGAGGGTCAGTGCTGAGGGAATGCCGCACTGTCGGAATGTCATACTGAGGGAGTGCCGCACTGTCGGAATGTCATACTGAGGGAATGCCGCACTGTCGGAAGGTCATACTGAGGGAATGCTGCACTATCGGAAGGTCATACTGAGGGAATGCCGCACTGTCGGAAGGTCATACTGAGGGAGTGCCGCACTGTCAGAGGGTCAGTACTGAGGGAGTGCCGCACTGTCAGAGGGTCAGTACTGAGGGAGTGCCACACTGTTGGGTGATTCTCAGAGTATTCTTTATGGTGAGTTGTTGTTGAATTTACCATGATGCCCTTGGAGCAAGTGTGCACCCATTGGTCAGTATCTGCCATATAAAACCATTTGGGGCCTGGCTCCTGCTCAGAATGCTTTTGGCTGGGAGCTTGCTTTTTTCCTACAAATTTCCTGACCCGTTCCCTCCTTGACAAGAGACGCTACCCTTCACTGATGCAAAGTGCTATTGGCTGGCCTGATATTTCGAAAGAGAAGACTTTCACCTCACCGGGATTCGACTGGGACACGAAACAGCGAACACGTTGTCGGTATGTCAGTGGTGAAGGGAAGGAGGGATGCCCTCCCACTGACTGGACGAGGGGGAGAGCGCATGGGGTTGGGAATAGGGCAGAAGGGTCGCTCCTGAGGGGAATAATCAAAGATCTGCACCTACCTTCCGCCAGCAGCCGCTCGACACCACGAAACCCACCGTACCGAGCAGAGCCACTGTCAGCAGTGCACACCACAAGTGCAAAAGGAAGACCGATTTCGGAATGGCCTTCCCCATAGTGACCAGGGAGCCCAGCCTGGACATGCAAGTCCAGAGGAGGGAGAGCGGAGGCAGGGCCAGCAGGGTGGGCAGTGCCTGCCACCCACCCACCCCCTTAGCCCTCACCTATCGTCAGGCACCTCCTCCCTCAGCCCCTGGGGTCAGGCCAGGTCTCAGTGTTCCTCCCTGAGAGATTCAAATAGAGCTCCACGTCCAACTGCGCCAACAGCAATGAAGCTGCTGCTGAACATCTACGGTCTGCACTGAATTCCCCCCCCAGCTGAAACTCAGAGACGGACTTCCCCGGGAGGAGGAGACTTGTCTAAAACTCGGGGATGTTTTCGGATGAGCTGCAAGGCCGGTTCCTTTGACAGGTCTTTATCTTTTGTGCTCGCCGCTGACCCACATCTTTTCAAACTTTGATCTTGACGAAAGCCCCATGTGTGGGAGAAGTAATTTGAACGATTGAACTTGCATCTTGGAAGGAAGCTGCTGGTGATGGCAGATGGAAACCCACACAAAGCTGCGAGGGAAAAGGCACAATGAATCACTTGAGAGGAAACTGCACACACACAGACACACACACTTGATCTTGACGAAAGCCCCATGTGTGGGAGAAGTAATTTGAACGATTGAACTTGCATCTTGGAAGGAAGCTGCTGGTGATGGCAGATGGAAACCCACACAAAGCTGCGAGGGAAAAGGCACAATGAATCACTTGAGAGGAAACTGCACACACACAGACACACACACATGCACACACACACACAGACACACACACACAGACACACACAGACAGACACACACAGACACACACAGA
>NC_057746.1:31688920-31691871 GCF_004010195.1 Chiloscyllium plagiosum | reverse complement strand
CACTCTCCCCACCCAGTCCCACAGGGAGACAGTTTCTGACCCACTCTCCCCACCCAGTCCCACAGGGAGACAGTGTCTGACCCACCGTCTCCATCCAGTCCCACAGGGAGACAGTGTCTGACCCACTCTCCCCACCCAGTCCCACAGGGAGACAGAGTCTGACCCACTGTCCCCACCAAGTCCCACAGGGAGACAGTGTCTGACCCACCGTCCCCACCCAGTCCCACAGGGAGACAGTGTCTGACCCACTGTCCCAACCCCAATCCCACAGGGAGACAGTGTCTGACCCACTGTCCCAACCCCAATCCCACAGTGAGACAGTGTCTGACCCACTGTTCCCACCCAGTCCCACAGGGAGACAGTGTCTGACCTGCTGTCCCACCCAGTCCCACAGGGAGGCAGTGTCTGACCCACTGTTCCCATCCAGTCCCACAGGGAGACAGTGTCTGACCTGCTGTCCCACCCAGTCCCACAGGGAGACAGTGTCTGACCCACTGTCCCAACCCAGTCCCACAGGGAGACAGTGTCTGACACACTGTCCCCACCCAGTCCCACAGTGAGACAGTGTCTGACACACTGTCCCCACCCAGTCCCACAGGGAGACAGTGTCTGACCCACTCTCCCCACCCAGTCCCACAAGGAGACAGTGTCTGACCCACTGTCCCAACCAGTCCCACAGGGAGACAGTGTCTGACACACTGTTGAAACTTTATTGCTGGAACAGCACAGCAGGTCAGGCAGCATCCAGGGAACAGGAGATTCGACGTTTCGGGCACAGGCCCTTCTTCAGGAATCACTGTCCCCACCCAGTCCCACAGGGAGACAGTGTCTGACACACTGTCCCCACCCAGTCCCACAGGGAGACAGTGTCTGACCCACTCTCCCCACCCAGTCCCGCAAGGAGACAGTGTCTGACCCACTGTCCCCACCCAGTCCCACAGAGAGACAGTGTCTGACCTACTGTCCCACCCAGTCCAAAGGGAGACAGTGTCTGACCCACTGTCCCCACCCAGTCCCACAGGGAGACAGTGTCTGACCCACTCTCCCCACCCAGTCCCACAGGGAGACAGTGTCTGACCCACTGTCCCCACCCAGTCCCACAGGGAGACAGTGTCTGACGCACTGTCCCACCCAGTCCCACAGGGAGACAGCGTCTGACCCACTGTCCCCACCCAGTCCCACAGGGAGACAGCGTCTGACCCACTGTCCCCACCAAGACCCACAGGGAGACTGTGTCTGACCCACTGTCCCCACCCAGTCCCACAGGGAGACAGTTTCTGACCCACTGTCCCACCCAGTCCCACAGGGAGACAGTGTCTGACGCACTGTCCCACCCAGTCCCACAGGGAGACAGTGTCTGACCTGCTGACCCACCCAGTCCCACAGGACGACAGTGTCTGACCCAGTGTCCCCACCAAGTCCCACAGGGAGACAGTGTCTGACGCACTGTCCCACCCAGTCCCACAGGAAGACAGTGTCTGACCCACTGTCCCCACCAAGTCCCACAGGGAGACAGTTTCTGACCCACTGTCCCCACCCAGTCCCACAGGGAGACAGTGCCTGACCCACTGTCCCAACCCCCCAGTCCCACAGGGAGACAGTGTCTGACCCACTGTCCCCACCAAGTCCCACAGGGAGATAGTGTCTGACCCACTATCCCCACCCAGTCGCACAAGGAGACAGTGTCTGACCCACTGTCCCCACCCCGTCCCACAGAGCGACAGTGTCTGACCTGCTGTCCCACCCAGTCCCATAGGGAGACAGTATCTGACCCACTGTCCCAACCCCAGTCCCACAGGGAGACAGTGTCTGACCCACTTTCACAACCCAGTCCCACAGGGAGACAGTGCCTGACCCACTGTCCCAACCCCAGTCCCACAGGGAGACAGTGTCTGACCCACTGTCCCACCCAGTCCCACAGGGAGACAGTATCTGACCCACTGTCCCCACCCAGTCCCACAGGGAGACATTGTCTGACACACTGTCCCCACCCAGTCCCTCAGGGAGATAGTGTCTGACCCACAGTCCCACAGGGAGACATTGTCTGACCCACAGTCCCACAGGGAGACATTGTCTGACCCACAGTCCCACAGGGAGACAATGCCTGATGGCGAAACATGAGGTTTGTGAAGTTGAATAATTGAAACAGGACTTACCCTTAATGTAAGACCTACTGCTGGGTGGAGGGGAGGGGTTTGACTCCAGGATCGTGTCGTTGGGTAGCCCTGAATGAAAACAATATGGTCACTCTCTCAGCAAACTGATCATTACGCGGCTCTGCCCCCAAACAATGCCAGCATTAGAAACTGGAGGAGGCCATTCAGCCCTCCCAACTGTTCTACCCATAAAGGAGATTGGGACAGATCTCTGAGCTAGTTGCATATATCCACCTATGGCCAACATCTTTTAATGCAATTAATTCATTGAAATCTATCCCTCATATTTGACGTTTACGCTCGACTGAGCATCAATTGCCATTCACATTGTGTCACCAACCTTAGCTACTCAGGAACTGGATGCAGTTTTGAGTATTTCGCTCCTCTAAGTTCTGGCACTAATGGTGTGTCATACCCGGCTTCCCACGCAGAAATCGATTCCCCCTCTAATCTGGCTTCATTGTTCTGTTATGAAAATTCCTATCAAATTACCCCTAATCTTCTAAACCGCAGGGAACACTATCTGATCAGTTGTGTTTCCTCCTTGTAATTTTGTCAGCATTTCATACCAGGGACTGTACACCTCACATGATCCCCAGGCCGCTCCATCAGACCCAGAACAGCAGAATTACGCCATTCTGCCCCTCTATTGAGTCCGTTCAGCCATTCAATCCGGGCTGATATGTTTCTCAAGGAGGAGAAAGTGAGGACGCAGATGCTGGAGATCAGAGAGGAGAGTGTGTTGCTGGAAAAGCGCAGCCGGTCAGGCAGCATCCGAGGAGCAGGAGAATCGAC
>NC_057746.1:31676652-31688908 GCF_004010195.1 Chiloscyllium plagiosum | reverse complement strand
GTCCGTTCAGCCATTCAATCCGGGCTGATATGTTTCTCAAGGAGGAGAAAGGGAGGACTGCAGATGCTGGAGATCAGAGAGGAGAGTGTGTTGCTGGAAAAGCGCAGCAGGTCAGGCAGCATCCGAGGAGCAGGAGAATCGACGTTTCGGGCATTTCCTGATGAAGGGCTTATGTCTGAAATGTCGATTCTCCTGCTCCTCGGATGCTGCCTGACCTGCTGTGCTTTTCCAGCAACACACTCTTGATTCTGTTAGGTATCTCAACGCCATTCTCCACAAACTCTTGATCCCCTTACAAATCGCGAACCTGTCTGTCTCCCTCTTAAATACACTCAATGATTTTCCGACGACTGCCCCCTGTGGTAATGAATTCCACAGAGTCACCACTCTCTGGCTGTAGAAATCCCTCCTCAGCTCACCAAATGTCAAGATTAACAGAAGAGAATGCATACAAATAGTTTGTTGCTGTCATCCTGGGGAAAGATGCAAAGAACTTTCAGAAATATGAAAGAACCAAGGGGCTGTGGAGATTAAGGACATAAAAGAAATTAGTTTTAGGTAAAAAAAAAACCTGTTTGGATTTAATAAGTCCCCAGGGCCCAGTGGTCAAAATCCCAGGGTGTTGAAGGAAGTGGTCATAGAGATTTAGGATACTCCAGTGGTTACTGTTCAAAGTTCCACAGATTCGGATGTGGTTCTGATAGATTGGAAGTTTATAAATGTTACCCCACTATTTAAGAAAGGAGGAGAGGGAACAGCATTGTGATAACTGAACACCAAGTCATTCATTGTCATACAGAGTAGGGACAGCGTGGGCCTAAGCAGGAGAGATCATGTTTGACAAACCTTTTGGAGTTTTCTGGTATTAGGAACAGAGCAGCTGAGATGGGGAGTCAATGGGAGGTTTGTGCTTGGATTTTCAGAAAGATTTTGATAAGTTCTCCACCAGAGTTTGGGGAGGAACACTGGAGTGCGTAAGATTGAGGATTGTTTAAGTGAGTCCTTCTCACACTGGCGGGCTCTGGCCAGTGAGGTGAAGCAAGGTAGCTTGCCTTCCAATTGTTGAGAACCTGGATCAATTATTTAGTTTGGGGGGAGGGCATAGGGACGCAGACAATGGGAGCAGAAGGAGGCCTTTCGGCCCATTGAGCCGACTCCTCTATTAAACGTGGTGACAGCTGATCCTCTGACTCACCGCCATATTCCCACCCTCTCCCCAGACTCCTCCAAACCTCTGGAAATCTATTGATTTCTTTCTCGAACATGCTCAGTGCCTCCAGGTCACTAGCCTCTGAGTGAAGACATTTCTCCTCAGCTCTGTGCCACCTTGCTCTGGACACCCTGGTGAAGGAGATATGCCCCCGTGGGATGGACCAGGCCAGAGCCCCTGCCCTCAATACATTTCAAGAAAGTAGCCCAGACTCTATCACTGCTGGTGGTTTTAATCCGGTGGAAGGCGGATATTTCAGGAGAGGTACAGCTGGTCAAACCACTCCATTTTAAACAAAACTGAATTTATTTCCAATGAAACACAATGAAACGCAAACAAAAGGGGTACTGAATAACTTCACCTCTCCGAAAATCCATCCCAACTCAATGACGCTGTTCCCAATAATTGCAACAATTCCCATATACACCCCCCTGGGCACAAAAGGGTAAAATCAAACACAGGGTCTGACAGGAGAGATGTCAGAGAGGGAGAGAGAACCAGCATGGGACTGCTTCTTTGGATCCAGCAGTTTCAGAAACACTAATGTGCCAAATCGAAACCAAGCCAGAGTAAAGCCGAGCTGGGAACGCTAGCTACGCCCCTCTCATTGTTTTGTTTAAACATTGAAAGCCTGTTTTTCCCATGCAGTTTCTGTTAGCTATGAGCAAATTGGCCCTAAAACCCTTCACTTTTGACTTTTGGGAGTCTGTGTTTTTTTACAAACTCTCTGAAAGAAAGGCCAAGGGTAACAGACCCTTGTGTAAGGAGGCACATCGTCTCACCCCTTTGTACCCGGCCTGTCCAAGGCCTGTCACAAGAGGTTCTGGTTCTCAATGAGATTCCCACTTTCAAACCCCCGGGGAATAAAGGCTCAGTCCCGTCAGACCCACCAACCCAGGGACCAGTCTGGTGAAGCTACACAGAGCTCCCTCTTAGCAACTGTATCTTTGCTTGGGTCAGGAGACCAACGCTGCACATGCAATACTCCACGGTGAGGTCTCACTCTGTGCAGTTGAGGAAGACATTGTTGCGTCTGTACCCAGCCCATGTAGCAGATATCTGTTCCCTTCCTAACAAGCTTGCTTCCAGCGGACACCAGGTCACTTTGTACACAAACATTTCCCTGTATTTTATCAATTCATGTCCTACAGAAATTCACCAAATATCCTGAGACAGCACCTTCCAAACCCACCACCACTTCCAACTGGAAGGACAGGGGCAGCAGGTACTTGGGAACACACAAGCTCCCCTCCAAGCCACTCACCACCCTGACTCGGAAATATATCTCTATTCCTTCACAGTCGATGGGTCCAAATCCTGGAATTCCCTCCCTACCGGCATTGTGGGTCAACCCCCAGCGAGTGGACTGCAGCGATACAAGGCGGCAGCTCACCACCACCTTGTCAAGGGGAAATAGGGATGGGCTATCAATGCTGGGCCCAGCCAGCGACGGCCAAGTCACTGAAATGAATTGAAAAAAATTACATAACATGCAGCCACTCTGCTGGGACTGACCCTGAATTTTGGAAGACGACAACCCAATCCATCCTTTATTTCAACAGTGACCTTCTTTAGGAACTCGGGAGACTGGGCCTGTACTCTCTAAAGTCATCTCCTTGGAGAATATGAAATTCCCTGAGGGTCTCTGGCTCAGATCCCAATCCGGTTAGGACTGAGGTGAGGAGGAACTTCTCCACTCAGAAACCTGAGAGGTTTTGGAATTCCGGAAAGCTGTGAAGGATTCCTCATTAAGCACGTTCTCTCGAGACAAAAGTAAACTGATTTCTTGATATCAGCGCCATCTGGGATATGAGGGGATTGAGGTAGCAGCTTAGCCATGATCGAGGTTAATGGGCCAAATGGCCTTCTCCTGCTCCTATTTCCCATGGCCCTCTGTTGGTAAAGCTATGATGCATGATCTCTGCCTTCCAAAAATGAATTTGGGCCTGGTTGCCGTAGTTATGGCTGACTGTTTAAGGCGATGGGTGAGAAGCCCCTTTGGGTGGCGTAGTGGCTCAGTGGTTAGCACTGCTGCCTTACAGAGCCAGCAAACTGGGTTCAATTCCTGCCTCGGGCAACTGCCTGTGAGGAGTTTGCACATTCTCTGTGTGTATCCTCTGCTTCTTCCCACAATCCAAAGATGTGCAGGTCAGGTAAATTGCCCAAAGTGTTAGGTGCATTAGTAAGGGGTAAACCTGGGGCATGTGTTGGGCCGAAGGGCCTGTTTCCACACTGTAGGGAATCGACTATAAATGTCAGGGAGAATGCATTGTGTTCTTTCTATCCTTTTACATTTTAATACCCTGGGTATCTTTAACCTCAGTCAGTTTAACCTCTGTTACATCCATTATTTCTGCCAATTTGAAAGTAGCCTGGTCTATCCTTTGCTTTAGCTACAAAGTGTTTCTGGCTCTCGGTTTTTTTCATTCCCTTCATCTATAAGCATTACACTTCCAGCAACACTGTCACAAGGAAATCTATCTTGTTATCATTGGTAAAGTTCTTCAGAAGGCCCAGTCCCAGGGGGGAGAAAGGACAGCACGAGAGTCTTTATTTTACTGAGTAACATCCCGTCATTGGTCAATGAGACATGAGTACAGACAGACAGACAGACAGACAGGGAGAGAGAGAGAAAGCACTTACTTTCATGCTGTTTGTTTGCTGCATCAGTCTTACAGTCCTGGGGAAACAAGAATACTGTGTTAGAACGTAGAACAGTACAGGCCATTCGGCCCTCAGTGTCAGACCGACCTTTTGTCCTACTCGAAGATCAAACTAACCTACATACCATCCGATTTTACTCTCATCCTATCCAAGAGTAGCTGAAATGTCCCGAATGTACTGTATCTGCCTGTACTACTAGGGCTGGCAGCATGTGCCACCCACTCTCTGTGTTATTGGCAGGACACTACAGGCCTGCAGGAAACAAATCAAATTCCTGCTTGTCTCCTTGAAACTTTATTGCAAGTCCACTTCCTGTCACTGTTCATCCAGTGTATCACTCCTTCTAGAATCCCTACAGTGTGGAAACAGGCCATTTGGCCCAACAAGGTCACACTGACCCCCTGAAGAGTATCCCACCCAGACCCATTCCCAATTACTCTACATTTCCCCCTGACTAATGCACCTAACACTATGGGTAATTTAGCGTGGCCAATCCACCCTAACCTCCATATCTTTGGATTGGAAACGAAACTGGAACACACTTACACAGACACAGGTAGAGGTATACAAGATGATGACAGGAATAGATAGAGTCAACAGCCAGAGACTTGTCCCCAGGGCAGGATTGACTGGTATGAAAGGTCATTGTTTGAAGATATGAGGAGGAAGGTATAGAGGAGATGTAAGAGGTAGGTTCTTTACACAGAGAGTTGTGAATGTATGGAATGCATAGCCAGTTGAGGTGGTGGAAGCAGAGTCATTGGGGACATTTAAGCGACTGCTGGACATGCACATGGATAGCAGTGAGTTGAGGGGTGTGTAGGTTAAGTTTTTATATTTTACATTAGGATTAAACCTCGACACAACATCGTGGGCCAAAGGGCCTGTTCTGGACTTCCTATGTTCTATATGTTCAATGTGCAAACTCCACATGGACAGTTGCCTGAGGTGGGAATTGAACCTGGGTCCCTGGTGCTGTGAGGCAGCAGTGCTAACCACTGAGCCACTGGTCCACCCAATTCTCCTACCTGGTTCACTCCTTCCCTGTGAGCCAGTGAGTTTCTCTCCCCATTTTTGTACATCTCCAATTTCTAACTTGGTCAGTTATTTGATGCATTCTCACTGCAAGTAACCTCTGACCTTCACATGTCTCATAAATCCCGAGGGCACAGTCCAAGTATCCAAATTTGAGGATATATCATTAAGCATCCATTAGGAATAACGTTTCACCCCCAAGCATGGCAAAAATACAACAGCAAACCTGAAGGCCATTACCCTGAATCAGTTGGAGCCACATTGACTTCAGAGTCATAGAACCATAGAGATATACAGCATGGATACAGACCCTTCGGTCCAACCCGTCCATGCCAACCAGATATCCTAACCCAATCTTGTCCCACCTGCCAGCACCTGGCCATATCCCTCCAAACCCTTCCTATTCATATACCCATCCAGATGCCTTTTAAATGTTGCAACTGTACCAGCCTCCACCACATCCTCTGGTAGCTCATTCCATACACGTACCACCCTCTGTGTGATCTTTTCTCAGCCCTATCAAGTTTTGCAACATCTTTTCGAAAGGAAGGAGACCAGAATTGAACGCGATATTCCAAACGTGGACTAAAAATCTTACATCAGTAAACAGCTCTCCTAGTTGGACATGTGGTGTTTGTCAGGCCTCAGTTATGGCAAGTCAGTGTTAGATTAGATCAAACGTCTTCATTATACACTAAATGTCATGTCGAGGAAAACGGTCCACATGGAATTTCAGAAGGCTCCTGGTTTTTAATGATCTGGGTCGTTTGTTTTTCTAGTGGAGGTTTATGGTTGCAGTTTGGACCGCTGTGGGATTCCGCTCGAGGGGAAATGATGGGAGTCGTTTGGTGCAGTTCAAACTCAGGAGAAGCATTGGGAAGCGGATTCCGTGCAGGAGAGCATACAAAAGCGACCCTTTTGAGCCATTTATAGCTCAGAGAGACTGGAGTTTGGAGGCGGTAGTGGGGGTGGGGGGTGTGATTAATGAATCTGTAGGTTTGAGAAAGAGCCACAATCACATAGGTAACCAGAGGGAGGAGGGCAAGTTTTTGAATCCCAACGGAACGCAGTCTCGGGAGAAGAGATTGAACCATTGGGAGATGAACAGTCAATGAAAATGGATTTTGAGGGAATTCAGAGGCTAGATCTTTGAAAATAAAGATTTGAAATCTCTCCTGAGGAAGACAGCAATTTAACAAGGTATTGTGACTCGCAGTGGTTACTGACTTCAGGGTGAACTGTTCAGAAATCCATGTGGTCGCTCCTGCTAGTACCTGCTCTATACAATCACTGGTGATCCTGAATTACCTCAGGTTGATTCTGCACATTTGACTAATAGATATTGAGGGCAGAATTACCTTTTTGACTTCAGTGATGTTTATTTAATTTGTTTGAAATGTTGGCATTGTTTGCCCTTGTTCTTCCAGTGGGTTGGTGAGATTCGAAACTTCATCTACATTAAACAAAAAGTTGCTGGTCCCTTATTGGGTCACAACAACATGAATTCAAATCACAGACAATGTTTCACCTGTTCCTGTACAGGGGAGAATTAGCACCGCCGATGGACAGGGCAGAAACAGACCCTTCGGTCCAACTCGTCCATACTGACCAGATATCCGAAATTAATCTGGTCCCATTTCCCAGCACTTGGCCCATATCCCTCCAAACTCTTCCTATTCATATACCCATCCAAATGCCTTTTAAATGTTGCAATTGCACCAGACTCCACCACTTCCTCTGGCAGCTCACTCCAGACACACACCACCGTCTGCGTGAGAAAGTTCTCTGTTAAATCACTTTAAAACCTTTCCCCTCTCACCTTAAACCTATGCCCTATAGTTTTGGACTCCCCCACCCCAGGGAAAATACTTTGTCTATTTATCCTCTCCATGCCCCTCATGGTTTTATAAACTTCTATAAGGTCACCCCTCAGCCTCCGACGCTCCAGGGAAAACAGCCCCAGCCTGTTCAGCCTCTCCCTATACTCAAACCCTCCAACCCTGGCAACTTCCTTGTTAATCTTTTCTGAACCCTTTCAAGTTTCACAATGATCCTATAGCAGGGAGACCAGAATTGCATGCAGTGTTGCAAGAGTGGTCTAGCAGTGTCCTGTACAGCCACAACGTGACTTCCAATGTTCCCACAGAGTAAGTATCATTCGCCTTCAACCTGAGAAGAACAAAGCCCACTGAGATTGTACAAACTCAAGAAAAGATGAGGAGCCGTGAGAGAGAAACATCGAGGGGTTGGAGTTACAGAAGCAGAGCCAGTACGGACTGAAGCATCGAGACACTGGAGGAACGAGGCAGACACAGCGTGATTGAGGAACACGTTAAAAATTGCTTCTGTTCTGACTGTTTGAATGAACTGAACAATGCAGCAATGTTACTCCTGAACACAACTGATTGCCGGGTACATCCTTAACACTGGCACCTCCTGTCGCAACTGGAGATAGTCAACCCAGATTACAACTCGAGAAAGTCAAGGGGTTGAAGGCTTTTCTAAAAGGAAAACTCTTTGTGGGACGTAGCCCATTCCCCAGATGTCTTGGGGAAAGTGACAGTGAGCTGTGTTCAGACACAATTGCTGTCCTTATAGGGGCTTGTTCGTTATTCACTCACAGGATGAGGGCATCGCTAGCTGGATCAGTATTTATTGCCCCATCCCTAAATACCTAGAGGTACAGTTAGGAGTACAGCCACATCTCTGTAGGCCTGGAGTCACATGTAGGCCAGACCAGGGACGGATGGGCAGTGTCCCTCACGTGAGTGAGCCAGATGGAGATTCAAGCCCAGCAATGTCTTCATGGTCACCAATAGACTCTTAATTTCTACTGGACTCAAATTGCACCATCCGTCATTGGTGGGACTTGAACCAGGATTCCCGGAATATTACCTGGAATGCTGGATGAGCAGTCCCGTGACAATACCACCAGGCCACCACCCTCCCCTACTCCTGTGGTGCTATTACGGAGTTTCAGTACAGTGATGGGATTCCAAGATCTGATAGACAATTTCAAAATCATGACGGGCCCTGGTCAGAGCAGGTGGAGAGATATCGTTTCCGCTTGTGAGTGGATCAAGACCCAGGGGACAACGGTTTCAAAGAGGTACCCGCAAGGTGAAGCGAAACGGTTTCACACCATGAGTAGTTGGGGTATGGAACGTACAGCAGGCTAGTGTGGCACGGGCAGGGTCTACTGAGGCACTCAAGAGAGTCCTGGACGGTGACAGAAATGGGGGAGAAGGCAGGAGATCAGCAAAATAACAAACTGCCCTGAGCCAGCCCAGACAGGATGGTACTTTCTGCACCATGGGCATTCTGTGAAGGCAGCGTGGTCTGCCATCTGGAGAGTAAGGGGCTGGCATTCCCTTATATCTGCTGCCCTTCTCCGTTGGTTTGAAAGGTGTTGTCTAAGGAGCTTCGGGGAATTTCTACAGGGCATTGCTGCTGGGCATCAGTGGTGGAGGGAGAGATGGATGTTTGCGGGTGTGGTGCCAATCAAGCAAGGGGTTCTTTGGCCTGGATGGCATAGAGTTTCTTCCTGCATCCCTCCAGGCAAGTGGGGAGTATTCCATCACCTGCTGCCTCGGGCCTTGTGGACAGGCTTTGGGGAGCCGGGATTTGAGGATCACCGCAGGATTCCTCAACTGCAATCAGTCTGCCCTCCAGGTGGTGTTTAGTATGGAAGAGCACTGATTCATCAGACTGGGGGGGGGGGGCTGGCATCAGCAGGAGGTTTCCTTTCCTGTGTTTGACCGGATGCCTTTCAGGCCAGCTCTCTCCCCTCCCCCACAGTGTGCCAATGTGCCACACCTCTGTCCTGGCAGAATTGCATCCTGCTAACTGGACGTTGACCTAATTACTATAGGGGCAAGCCTCGGAACCAATCCCGAGGGACAGGCTGGGACCTCCTTTATTAATGAGGCCGTTCTCATGTGACGGTGCAGCTCAGAGGTACAGGTGCTAGCTCTGGGGGGGCACGGACAGCAATGGCCGAACAGTATTCTTGTTGGGCTGCTAATCCAGATAATGCCCCAGGGACCCAGGTTCAAATCCTGCCACAGCAGTTGGTAGAATTTGAATTCAAAAAAAAGTCTGGAATTAAGAGACTAATGATAACCATAAATTGATGTTGGGAAAACACCAACTGGTTTGATAATGCCCGTTGGGGAAGGAAACTGCCATCTTACCCTGGTCTTGCCTACATGTGAATGAAGAAATTCACTTTATTGCCATAGATACTCCATGAATGCAGTGAAAAGTACTTCCTGCACCATCTTAGGTACTAAAGGTACCCGGGAGCAGCTCTTTAGTGACAAGATCTTAGAAAAATAGAGAAATAAAATGTACAACATTGCCAAAATAAAGTGTCCAGAACAGTGGACTTCCAACCCAGATCAGACTGGCACCTAGTGCCCACTCTCCACCAGGCCCTGGAACTAGGTTTCACCCTGAGGATCATGGTGCTGGGAAATCACTTCAGACTACCCTACCGGGCTGAAGGGCACCATACCAGGGGCTGACAGGCCAGGCCGAGAGGAAGCCCTGGGAAGCTGCTACACCAGGCCGGGAGGTCACCATGCCAGGCCGGGAGGTCGCCATGCCAGGCCGGGAGTTTGCCATGCCAGGCCGGGAGATTGCTATGGCAGGCTGGGGGCTCATCACGCCAGGCCGGGAGGTCGCCATGCCAGGCTGGGAGGTTGCCATGCCAGGCTGGGAGGTCACCATGCCAGGCCGGGACGTCGCCATGCCAGGCCGGGAGGTCGCCATGCCAGGCCGGGAGTTTGCCATGCCAGGCCGGGAGATTGCTATGGCAGGCTGGGGGCTCATCATGCCAGGCTGGGAGGTTGCCATGCCAGGCCGGGAGGTCGCCATGCCAGGCTGGGAGGTCACCATGCCAGGCTGGGAGGTCGCCATGCCAGGCCGGGAGGTCGCCATGCCAGGCCGGGAGGTCGCCATGCCAGGCCGGGAAGCATGTGACTACAGTCCAACAGTGGTCGACTCGAACTGCCCTCTGGGGAATGAGGGATGGGCAACAAACGTTGACCCAGCCAGTGACACGCTTGCCCCGCTAATGAATGAGTAAACTAGACACTGCCGCCGTTCCATGATATGCTGCAAGCTGACTGTATGATTTATGCATCATTTTCCCTCCCGGAGATGTGGACAGACCTGTGCTCGGATCCATAGAGGAGTACAGGGAGAGCTGGGACACGCAGGGATAGAGATGCCTGGGTCTGTGATCGTGTCTCCAGCTCCAATATTGTGAAGTTTGTAGAACCTTTGATAGATTTTCCAGGGATAAATTCGGATTATTTCCGGGGCCCGGACTGTTACCGGGGCTGGGGCTGTTTCCGGGGACTGGGCTGTTATAGGGACTGGTTAGTCACTAAAACAGCCCAGTCCCCGGACACAGCCCAGTCCCGGGACACAGCCCAGTCCCTAAAACAGCCCAGTCCCCGGACACAGCCCAGTCCCTAAAACAGGTAAGAGCAATGACTGCAGATGCTGGAAACCAGATATCTGGATTAGTGGTGCTGGAAGAGCACAGCAGTTCAGGCAGCATCCAAGGAGCAGATCCATTCTCTAAAACAGACTGGTCCCTAAAATAGCCCGTTCCCTAAAACAGCCCGAACCGTAATACAGCCCTATCCCTAAAACGGCCCAGCCCTGGAAACAGCCCAGTCCCAAAAACAGCCCAGTCCCTGAAACAGCCCAGTCCCGGAAACAGCCCAGTCCCGGAAACAGCCCAGTCCCTAAAACAGCCCAGTCCCCGGAAACAGCCCAGTCCCTAAAACAGCCCAGTCCCTAAAACAGCCCAGTCCCGGAAACAGCCCAGTCCCGGAAACAGGAAACAGCCCAGTCCCCGGAAACAGCCCAGTCCCCGGAAACAGCCCAGTCCCCGGAAACAGCCCAGTCCCTAAATCAACCCAGTCCCCAAATCAGCCCAGTCCCTAAAACAGCCCAGTCCCTAAAACAGCCCAGTCCCCGGAAACAGCCGAGTCCCCAAAACAGCCCAGTCCCTAAAACAGCCCAGACCCGAAAACAGCCCAGTCCCTAAAACAGCCCAGTCCCTGGAAACAGCCCAGTCCCCGGAAACAGCCCAGTCCCTAAATCAGGCCAGTCCCCGGAAACAGCCCAGTCCCTAAAACAGCCCAGTCCCTAAATCAGCCCAGTCCCCGGAAACAGCCGAGTCCCCAAAACAGCCCAGTCCCTAAAACAGCCCAGTCCCTAAAACAGCCCAGTCCCTAAATCAGCTCAGTCCCCGGAAACAGCCGAGTCCCTAAATCAGTCCAGTCCCTAAAACAGCCCAGTCCCTAAATCAGCCCAGTCCCTAAAACAGCCCAGTCCCTAAAACAGCCCAGTCCCCGGAAACAGCCCAGTCCCCGGAAACAGCCCAGTCCCCGGAAACAGCCCAGTCCCCGGAAACAGCCCAGTTCCCGGAAACAGCCCAGTTCCCGGAAACAGCCCAGTCCCCGGAAACAGCCCAGTCCCCGGAAACAGCCCAGTCCCCGGACACAGCCCAGTCCCCGGACACAGCCCAGTCCCCAGACACAGCCCAGTCCCCGGACACAGCCCAGTCCACAGACACAGCCCAGTCCACAGACACAGCCCAGTCCACAGACACAGCCCAGTCCCTAAAACAGGTAAGAGCAATGACTGCAGATGCTGGAAACCAGATATCTGGCTTAGTGGTGCTGGAAGAGCACAGCAGTTCAGGCAGCATCCGAGGAGCAGTTCCATTCTCTAAAACAGACCGGTCCCTAAAATAGCCCGTTCCCTAAAACAGCCCGAACCCTAATACTGCCCTGTCCCTAAAACGGCCCAGGCCCTGGAAACAGCCCAGTCCCTAAAACAGAGGTAAAAGATCCACTAGCCTGACCCCCTGGCCGACCCATTGTCTCAGCATGCTCCTGCCCCACTGAACTCATCTCTACCTACCTCGACACTGTTTTAGGGACTGGATCAGTGGTGCTGGAAGAGCACAGCAGTTCAGGCAGCATCCAACGAGCAGCAAAATCGACGTTTCAGGCAAAAACCCTTCATCAGGAATAAAGGCAGTGAGCCTGAAGCGTGGAGAGATAAGCTAGAGGAGGGTGGGTGTGGGGAGAAAGTAGCATAGAGTACAATCAGTGAGTGGGGGAGGGGATGAAGGTGATAAACCAGGGAGGAGAGGGTGGAGTGGATAGGTAGAAAAGGAGCTAGGCAGGTCGGACAAGTCCGGACAAGTCAAGGGGACAGTGCGGAGCTGGAAGTTTGAAACTAGGATGAGGTGGGGGAAGGGGAAATGAGGAAGCTGTTGAAGTCCATATTGATGCCCTGGGGTTGAAGTGTTCCGAGGCG
>NC_057746.1:31672058-31675721 GCF_004010195.1 Chiloscyllium plagiosum | reverse complement strand
GATCTGGTGTGGGTGTGGAGCTGGGAGTGGGGTCGGAGCCAGTACCTGGAGTGGGTGTGATGGTGGGGGGAATGGGGGTGGAGGCATGAGCAGGGGTAGTGTTCCCCTCGGGGTTCTGGGGGGTGGGGATAGTGACAGTGGGGTCTGTGGGGGGCATTTCAGCAGAATGCAGGTGAGTGTCGCTGGTGGGGACGGAAGTGGTGGTGACCACGGTAGTACGGGTGGCGGATGTCACTGAGCATGTGGCATCAGCGATGATGTGAGGGGCTCCAGGCCATAAAACAGCCCGGTCCCCGGAAACAGCCCAGTCCCTAAGACAACCCAGGCCCTAATACAGCCCGTTCCCTAAAACAGCCCAGACCCTAAAACAGCCCATGCCCTGTTAAACAGCCTGGTCCGTGGAAACAGCCCGGTCCCCGGAAACAGCCCAGGCCCCAGACACTGCCCAGTCCTGTTTTAGAGACTGGGCTGTTTTAGAGACTGGGCTGTTTTAGGGACTGGGCTGTTTCCGGGAAACAAACTGCCCAGTTTCCATGCGGTCTGACCAACCTGACAAACCGCAGACTGACTTGCTCAGCCATTTGAGAGAACAGTGAGTCATCACACTTTCGCCAGACATGGAGGATACCTTCCTGAAAGTTTGGGAGTTAGTAGATGTTTTACAGCAATCGGTGGCAGTTTGGAGGCAGCGTTATTGACAATTCCATGAAGGAGTGAGTGAATGAACCGAACGAATCGCTCAAATTGAAGTTCCAGCAGCTGCTGTGGTTGGATTTGAACCCACGTTCCCCAGGGAATGGGCCTGGCCCTCTGGATCACTAGGCCGGTGACCTCACCACCAACACCTTCCGCGTGGGCAGTTCCTGCAGCATCTCTTCTGCAATTTGTCACTTTGTACCCGAATGAGTCGGCCCCCAAGTGTCCTGTGTGGGGAGCTGTTGCCGGCACTGAGTGGCCGGCGAGCTGAAAGTGTCTCACTCTCTACGACCAGTGGAAATTCCCGCAGGTACGTGGTCACCATCTGACCAAGAACTGCAGAGGTGTGAGTCATATCAGGCTAACCAGGAAGAGTGGGAGGCTATCTGACTATATCTGCTGCACTCAGAGCTAAACTTGACATTGCTCTTAATGAGCAGTTCATTGATGATCGTCTGCACATCACTGACCTGCAGTGAGCTCTGCTCCACTCATCTGAGAAGCAAGAAGGCCGGTCAAATTGGACAGAACTTTGGTTCAAATACATTTGTTGCACTTTTGCACAGAGCCCATCGCACAACAAAGTCCTCAAGGCACTGGGGGTTTGTTTAAAATTATCGAATCCCTGCAGAAAAACGCTCCAAAGGACATGCACTCCCCGCGGCTAATCCACCCACCCTACACTACTTAGTATGCCCAATCTACCCTAACCTGCACATCACTGGTTTGTGGGAGGAAACCCACACAGACATAGCGAGAATGTGCAAACTCCACACGGACTATCGCCCGAGGCTGGAATTGAAGCTGGATCCCTGGCGCTGTGAGACAGCGGTGCTAACCACTGACCCACGTGCACAGTACAAGAGCAATTTAGGAAGGTGAGTCCAGAATTCAATCGGACAACATTGAACAGGCTGCCATTCTGTTCTCTGGATAAGCAAACGCTAATGGAGGTCTGACAAAGGGCCTTACAGTTACACCGGAACTTGAGGGGGCAAAGGAGCTTTCTGGCTATTCAGTCATCCATCCTTAATTACCCTGGAAAAGGTGGTAGTGAGCTGGCGTCTTGAGCCACTGCAGTCTCTGGGCTGTTGGGACGTCCACAGTGTCATCAGGCAATGAAGGAACGGCGATACATTTCCAAGTCAGGATAGGAAGTGGCATGGAAGGGAATGTGCAGGGGGTGGTGTTCCCATCTATCAGTTGCCCCTTGTCTTTCTGGAGGGTAGGTCAGAAATCACATGACAGCAGGTCATAGTCCAACAGGTTTAATAAGCCTGTGAAACTAGCACCTGGTGTCATGTGAATTCTGACTTTGGCTTCCCCCCACCCAAGTCCAACACCAGAACCTCTTGAGGCTGGTGTGTTAGGAAGGTGCTGGGTACAAAGTCCGGTGAATGACTACAGTGCACCCTGTCGATAGCACACACTGCTGCTACTGAGCACCAACAGTGGGGAGAGGGAACGTTGAGGGCATTCAGTTTACTCATTCACGGGATGTGGCATCGCTGGCTGGATCAGCATTTATTGACCATCCTGAACTGCTCAGAGGGCATTCAAGATTCAACCACATTGGCTGTGGGTCAGGAGTCACATATAGACCAGACCAGGTAAGGATGGCAGATCCCTTCCCTAAAGGGCATTAGTGACCCAGATGGGTCTTTCTGGCAATCAGCAATGGCTTCATAGTCGTCATCAGACCCTTTAATCCAAAGTTTTCTCATGAATTGTCATTGCACCATCCACCACAGCAGGATTCAACTCTGGGAGGGAGGGAGTGACTGTGTGTGTGTGTGTGTGTGTGTGTGTGTGTGTGTGTGTGGTGTTTGTGTGTGTTATAATACTGAGAATGGGCAAATGTCCCTGTGACAGAAAGCTTCCCGGGGAAACCCCTTAGCTGACCAAGAACAGGAAAGGAGGAGTTTAGATGCTCTGAAAGGCATTGTGGATACAACATATCTGCATTAATGTTCATCCACCTTCAAATCACACCTGTACTGCCTGTATCTGCATTAATGTCCACCCGCCTTCAAATCACACCGGCACTGCCTGTATCTGCATTAATGTTCATCCGCCTTCAAATCACACCGGCACTGCCTGTATCTGCATTAATGTTCATCCGCCTTCAAATCACACCGGCACTGCCTGTATCTGCATTAATGTTCATCCGCCTTCAAATCACACCGGCACTGCCTGTATCTGCATTAATGTTCATCCGCCTTCAAATCACACCGGCACTGCCTGTATCTGCATTAATGTTCATCCGCCTTCAAATCACACCGGCACTGCCTGTATCTGCATTAATGTTCATCCGCCTTCAAATCACACCGGCACTGCCTGTATCTGCATTAATGTTCATCCGCCTTCAAATCACACCGGCACTGCCTGTATCTGCATTAATGTTCATCCGCCTTCAAATCACACCGGCACTGCCTGTATCTGCATTAATGTTCATCCGCCTTCAAATCACACCGGCACTGCCTGTATCTGCATTAATGTTCATCCGCCTTCAAATCACACCGGCACTGCCTGTATCTGCATTAATGTTCATCCGCCTTCAAATCACACCGGCACTGCCTGTATCTGCATTAATGTTCATCCGCCTTCAAATCACACCGGCACTGCCTGTATCTGCATTAATGTTCATCCGCCTTCAAATCACACCGGCACTGCCTGTATCTGCATTAATGTTCATCCGCCTTCAAATCACACCGGCACTGCCTGTATCTGCATTAATGTTCATCCGCCTTCAAATCACACCGGCACTGCCTGTATCTGCATTAATGTCCGCCTTCAAATCACACCGGCACTGCCTGTATCTGCATTAATGTCCGCCTTCAAATCACACCGGCACTGCCTGTATCTGCATTAATGTCCGCCTTCAAATCACACCGGCACTGCCTGTATCTGCATTAATGTCCGCCTTCAAATCACACCGGCACTGCCTGTATCTGCATTAATGTCCGC